>NW_020955479.1:554142-564959 GCF_003031625.1 Empidonax traillii
CCGTTAAGGGCACATTCACACCTCTTTTCCTTGCCTTGTCTCCCCTTTATTCTTATGAAGCTCTCATTGATTATTGCCCTTAAATTCCTCAGTCCGGTCATAGATAAAAGGATAACCACTTCAAAGCAAAGTGTTAAGAGTTTAACCTCGAGCTAAAAGAGTGGACAACAAGGTAATTGAGGGTAATAACTGATCACAGACCTACTTTCAAAGGCACATGCAAGCCTCACTTTCAGATGGCTTTAATTTTATTAACATTTGTAGCAGCTCTAGATGCTTTTGAATCATTACAAACTTCAAAGCTTGAGGTAACACTCCAAATGGAGAACCTGACACCAGGTTTTTTGTTCAGACCCACATCATATTGATAGTCTCTGTTGCAAGCATGTAACATCTCTTCTCAAACTATAAAAACCTAGATGAGGAAAATATTGCCAATAGAGAAGATCAAAGCCTGAACCTCCCTTTGAATGATCCCAAAGAAGTCAAAACAGAGAACAACATGGGAAAAAAAAATTGCATCTATATTATTCCAACTGTCTTTATCCGTATTTAAACTTTTCTGCCAAGGCAGATGAGGATGGGTAATTCTCCCTGAGTTTTATCAAACTATTTGGTTAATCCTCTGTTTCTCTTTGGGCATTTGGAGCTGGTCCTTTTGCTCTCTGTGGCATCTAAACCCGAGAATTTGGAAACAGCACAGAGAGGAACAGCCCTGACTCAGCTGGGAGGGGGAGCCAGGCGAGGTAAACCTAAAAAATACATTTATAAACTGAAAACAGGGAAACTGAAATGAAAACTATAAAAACGCTCAGAATCCTCTCATCTCCAACCCCTGATAGTTGTAGGAGAAAAGGTCATCTGTGGATGTTGAGCTGTTTTACAGCCCAATGGGGGTCAGTGCCCCCGTGCCAGGGGATGTGCCCGTGGTCACCCCGGGCTGGGTTTGCTGGTGCAGCCATGCAGCTCCTTGTGCTTTATCCCAGTGCAGCCATTCCAGGGGCCACACGGTGAATCAGCCCAGGAATTGATCCAGGGTATAAATAGCCATTTTCTTTGTCTATTTTTTTGTGTGGGGAAGGGTTATTTTTAACTGGGTGAGTTCCCTGAGCTAATGCACGAGGCATTCACAATGAAGGGGGTGGCCCAAGGAAACGGGCTGGCCCTGCTGCCAAAAATCACATCCCTGCTCCCCTCTACAGAGGGGCTGCTGCCACTTCAGCTGGTGGCCAGGCTTTCTGAAACTTCAGGTGGTCAGGTAGAACCTCCCCTGCTGCTTCAGCCTCTGTAAAGTCACCAAGGGAAGAAAAATCGCTTGGATTTTTTTTCTTACTGGTTTATAGTGGTGTCCAGCAGGTTTTATAGTGGTGCCATCCTTTCCTCCTGATTTGCATCGGTGCAACAGCAGCATTAGGCAGGTTATTATTTTGGTGCACTCCAGGGCAAAGGGCTGGGTTTGACCCCAGGGGGTTTAACAACATCTCAGGTGTGACTGTGACTGGTCCAGTGGTCCTGGAATCATGGAATGGTCTGGATTGGAAGGGACCTCAAAGACCATCCCATTCCAACCCCCTGCAATGGGCAGGGACACCTTCCACTAGATCAGGTTGCTCAGAGCTCCGTCCAACCTGGCCCTGAACACCTCCAGGGGCGTGGTGGTCCTCCTGTGACAGCCCACCCTTGCTCACAGCTCCCACTGCTCCAGTTTGGGAATGCTGAGCCATCCCATTTGGAGCACTGGGTCTTTATCCAGGCTCTTGATGGCTGACCCTGGGTATGTGGCCCACGGGTTTTTGTCGTCCCTCTTGCAGCCACACGTGACAGACCAACATTCCCAGTGCTGGCTGGTGTCAGGTGTGTCACAGGAGAGCCTCATTATCCACGTTCACTTCAATAGCAGATGTCAACGTGTATGAGCCTGTGGAAACCACATACTTTAAAATGTATTAAATAGCCCTGTTTTGAGCCTGCACTGATATTACATTCTTTATGAACTGAAATCAATTTAATATAAGCTGCTCTCTGTGTTCTCAGGTTAGGCACAGGCCTGTGTAATGAAAGGACAATGGTGCATTGCTCAAATCTATGGAATTTCTCTGACTTTATTGTCTAAAGTTATGGCTAGAAGAATAATCAGCTATTTCAGCGTTTTCTGTTGTGCTTTCAATGAGTCCATTATCAGTTGCACAGACGGGGTGGATAAATGGGATCCAGCACTAAAACACGGGTTACAGATGCCCAAGGCAAGCCCTGACTCGCAGACCTGGAGCTGCACAAAGTGTGCTCAGAAATCGCTGCCCCTGTGGCCAGTTTGTTTCTGCCTTTCCCCCCCCCCAACTTGGAGCTGCCACCCTGAGGACCAGCATCCCACCTGCACATCCTGCACAGGGATGGAGCAGGAGGTGCCCTGTTTTCCTGGCAGCTGGCCATCACCTCAGTGGGCTTTAAGGGGGAGAGGCATCTCATGGCAGTGCTCTTGTTTAATTTAGTCAGCCAGGCATGGGATGGGGACCACCATCATCTCCCTGGGGCAAAACTCTTGTTTCCACGATGCCACTTCCAAGCAAACCCGTGATTAAGATGATGGGAGTTCTTCTCCTTCCAGCTTGCAAGGGGCTTGTATGGAAGTTTTTATTTACAGTGATGGGACTTAAGTGCACAGAGGTAAATAGACCCTAACTATATCACCAACAAAGCCCTCAGAACCAGGGATTTTTGTAATTGGGAACTACTGCAGCAGCATAGTTGTCCTGTAACTCTGTCTTGCCCATGGGACGATTTCAGCTTTTACTGCTTTCTGGGAGTTTTTAGAGCTTTCCCCAGGTGGAAATGTTCCCATTACCAACCAAACTCATCTCAGGAAGCAGCTGGGATTTAGAAGGTGACAGCAACCTCCTGCTTATGGGGAGAAAGGATACTGGGTAAACAATTTCCAGGCTTCTATGAAAGGATTAGAAAGCATAGACAACAAAAGAAAAAAATACTGAAATAATATTTTGGTGGTCTCTCCCACAACATGCTGATTTCTACTGAACAGAAAATATCATTAATGAAATATATATATATGTCCAAGCACCCATTTTTGGGTCTAGGCTGGTCAGTGAGTGACCTCACTGTCACTAAGTTTCATTTACTTTTAAGGAAAAGAGGAAACAAAGCTGCCAATATTTATTGTTTAACCTTTCTTGAAAGGATTACGGTGGAGGTTCCCACAGCGGAAGAAAACACCTTTTCATACAATCAATAGGGCTTTGGCAGGGGAAGATATGACCTACTAAAATAAATGTAGGTAGATTAGGAGAAGGGGGAGCAGTGCAATCTGATACTAGATGGAATGGGACCAAAAAACTGGTGCTGGTTTGAATGCAGGTGCTCAGGAGAGGTGACTTGCAGGGCTTTCCCTCAGTTCAAGGTGAGGAAGTAGAGCCAGCAGTGCCCTTTGTGAAGGAGAAATCCAGCCAAAGGGGTTTTTGTTGTCCTTTGGGGGACTTTGATGATTTTCTCCCCATGATGGGAAATCCCATGCCAGTTGTGTGTTCTCTTTTTTTTTTTTTTAGAACTAGCTGTCCTCTGTTTCCTCTTTTAACTAAAAAGTTCTGCCTTCTGGTTCCACTCTGGGGATACTCTTCCCAGTGTCTGGAAGGAGCTCAGACACAGGGCTTGGTTGTGCAACTTTTTTTGTGTACAGAAAGCTCCAGTGATTTTGGGGCCAGGTCTGCACCAAAGTCTGATGTGGGGATGAGACTTTCTCCGTGCAGAGTCTCCTCTCTCCAGTCTGCACTTCACACCTGGAAATACAGGCATCCCTAAAAACATTAATGCTGCTTTTGTGGCCTCAGGACTGGTCCAGCTTGTGAGAGGGCGTCCCACCCTTCACTGTCCTTAACACTGAGAATTGACTCGACAGGCAGAAACAAACCAAAGCAGGTATAATTTTAGGGCACTCAATTTTGACAGCACACCTAAAAATAACCGTGCTTAAAGGGTTTGGGGTTTTTTTATATTTCCCTGGAAGTGAAAAGTTTTATTGGACTTTATGATCTGAAAGTTTTCCACTAGTCAGGAAAGCCTGTTCCCTCCTAACCGTTGTCTCTCCTCCTGCTTTTTCCATTACCATCCTGCTTTAAGGGCTGTGTGGATCAGGATATTTGGGTCCAGGAAGTGTTTTTGGGATGCCCAGTAGCAGGAAGGGGTCAGAGTGTGCTGTGCCAGCCCAGCAAGCCCCACGCTGCACAGGAAGGGTTAAATTTCATGCTGCAGCTGCAAAGCCCAATTTCTTTATTTCCTGTTAATGACATTATTGCCTGCATAAAACCATTGAAACATGTTTCTTTCATTTGTTTAATTTCAAATTCTGAGCACACTAGCTGGAAACTATGTTTAATAGTTAAACTCAAAACATTTGGATTTCCTTCCCTCGCTGAGATTTGCAGGGAGTGCACTTCATACTTAGTTGAGTTTTCAAGGAGCCATTTTTACACAGCCCTAGAAGCCAGAAAACAAAACAGATTCTATTGCAGAATCAAGTCACACCAGTCCGGGCTGGTAACACATCATATATTTCACATCCTCTGCAGTCGTGCCAAGGTACCACCAGCCCTGACTCCTTCCCAAACTGGCCATGTTCTCCTCCAGGAGCATCCAGCCTGTGCAGAACCACAGGAGAAGGACTTCCCTGAGCATGCATGGAAAAAATGTTCCCGTTTCCATGAAAAAAATAGAATGGAATCTACCTCAGGCCTCGCTAGCGCTGATGCTCCCGTCACCTCCCCACGTGTCACACGCCAGGTTCGTGCTGCCAGCCAAGGGGGAGCACAGAGTAGGCAGGATGAGGGTGGAAGTCAGCCTCCTCAAATCTGAAGGGAAGTTCCTTAAATCCGAACCCATTTGGCAGATGGAGCTCCAGGCTGCCAGAGCCACGGTGTCTCTGTTGATGATTTTAGCAAATGGCCTCAAACTCTGGCAGTGGGGAGGGGGTTATCCTGCTCAGGGGGGATGGACACCAACAAGCAGTTGTTGTGGGGAGCTGGCTGCTTGAGTGGTGGAACGTCTAAAAGTCACTTCTTAAGCACTCATGGGATTAGTGCATGGAGGAACTGGGCTTCGAACCACTTCAGACTCAGATTCTCCCTGGCATCTCTAATGGTAATGAAGCCCAAAATCACTATTGCTTAGCAGAAGCAGCGAGTAGAGATGGAGCAGGGAGGAATGTAGCCCTGAACTGGACTTCAGGGAGTTATCACTGGCATGACAAGAGGACCACGCTCGGTGCCTCTGCCATGGCATCACGGCTGCATCCCCAGCAGCCACAGCAGTGCTCAGTTTTCCATCAAAAAAATCCATATTTGACTAAAAAATTTCAGTAGGATTTAAATTTTACCTTCAAGGGCTGTGGACAGGGATACCTTTCACTGGAGCAGGTTGCTCCAAGCCCCATCCAACCTGAACATTTCCAGGAAGGGGGAATCTTGTAGACCTGGTCTCCCTGTTGCTCGGACAGGAAGGCAGCAGCGAAAGTGATGTCTTGTTTGTGCACAGTGAGGAAGGGGTTGTGGAAAAAATAAGTCATGGGAAGTTAGTCATAAATATCCTCATTTACCTCTGTTGCCCCCACCCTCTCTTCAATCACTATTCCGGGCAGGTGAAGGAAGGAGTTCAGAAATGTTAATAGATAGCAAAGTGCTCGTGTGTGTTTTATCAGCTCTCCTGGAACGGTTAATGCTGATACGGTGCCCCTTTTAAGTCTAAAAAATCTGGCCAAGCGTGTGCAGATAGCAGGGAGTGCACTGAACAAAACATCAAGGCAAAGAGTCTGTAGGGGGGAATGGAAATGTTGAAAGGATTATAGGAGAGAAAATGTATCAGACTTATCTGGCGATACCCGGTAACAAAAGTATGTGGGTTTATGAAACGAACTTCAAATCCCATAAAACTAATTGTGTGTTTTCTTGTCTTATTTGTGAGTATCTCTGGCAGTGCTTTTTTTTCCCCCATTGGAAAAGCGTGTCTGTGTGTGGATAATACCCTGTGCCTGCAGTATGCTGAGAGATTACACAGCCAGTCGGGTTTATACCTCTTAAACTAATGATGTTAAACTAGTTTATTAAAAAAAAAAAAAAAAGGGAGAGAATAACTTCAAAGGTTCACATGTGGGTTGCAAACCTCTCATGTCTTCTGTATACAGGGCCTTCCTCTTATTTTGATCAAGACTGTTCCCAGCACTTCTGTTGAAATACTCGCAAGCCTTTGATCTCGTTATCAACATGACCACCAGTGTGGTGACAGAGGGGTGACGTCAGGCTGACTAACGCTGCTCTGGGGCTTAGATCCTACCCTCTGCAGGTCCTCCCTGGGCTCTGTGCGGGATCACAGGGGAGTTTTCCTGCTGGGGAGATCATTCAGACCCCAAAACCCCAGCCCACCGTGGCTGGCTGTGCGTTTCTCCGAGGTGGGGAGAGGGAACGGCGCTGTTTGCCCTCCTCCTGCTTGGCCAGGGAGGCAAAGGGGTGGAGTGGGGAGCAGGGAGGGGATTTGGGGGTTATTTGATGCCCAGTGGGGATTGGTGAGAGGTGTGCTTGGACAGGAGGGAGCTCAGTGTGCTTGGTTTATCTTTCCTCCTTATTTTCCGTCAACGTCCTTGGGATCTGGAAGTGTCCAAGGCCGGGTCGGCCGGGGCTTGGAGCAAGCTCGTTCTAGTGGAAGGTGTCCCTGCCCACAGCAGGGGGATGGAACTAGGTGAGCTTTCAGGTCCCTTCCAACCTAAACTGTTCTATTACTTTATGATCTTAGCGTGGTTTTAGCAGAGGAAGCACTTTTGGCGTACATTAATACAACCAGTGTCAGGAACAGCAGCAGCGTGTTCTGGCCTGATGTCAGGGGCTGGTCAGGGTGTGGGAGGCATCTCTTGGCTTTATTGGGGTTCTCCATAAGGAACTTGCTTCCCTGGTCCTCAGTGTCTCCCTGTGCACAGTGAAGGACACTGACTTTGAGCTCTGGTTCAGGACTGGTGGCTCATGAAAAGCACAATTTAGGCATTGCTATGATCTGGGGAGGCCATTTGGTTTGCTTGAGCTCCTGGTCCGCTGTCACCTCCACAAAGCCATTTACAGGGACAAACAGGACAGGTCTCAGAGCCTTCACATTCCTGGTGTCTGACTTGGTGTTCTGCAGGAAGACAACAGCCTGGAGAGACATCTCTTTTGGAGCAAGACACAGCAAAATACCTGCCCTGTGGGCAGAGAAGGAGGAGATGGAGCCAGGTTAGCAGGGTGCAGTCAGGATGAGACAGAGCCCAGGGAGTGAGGACTGGCACATCTGAGGTGCTCTCAGAGCACTCCAGGCCTTAATGGCCCCCACTGCCTTTTTCTTTCCTACTTTCTTTTCTTTTTTTTTAACTACCTGATCTAAAAAAGCTCTCAGGAAAAAAAAAAATTAATTTCTCTTTATTGTGCAGCTTCACTGTGAACTGATTCTTTTCATCTAAAATTATTCCTTTTTGGTGCCACAATCTGACTTCAAGCTTCTTTGCTGCCTGTGAACATGACACACAGCAGCAGCTAAAGAGGAGGGGACAGGCTGTGTCTGGTCTTTGCAGGGCACCAGGAGGGCTCAGCATGGCTGAGGACGCTGCTTTGGACAGCTTTTTGCAGTCTTTTTCCCCCCATTTACAGAATTTTTACCTCAAACGCAGAAGGGCTAACAAATAAAATATAAATAGTTAATTTCCCTTCCGTTCAGCCTGGGAATTCAGATTCAAGTTTAGACTGGAAAATCAGAAGGAAATTCAAAGATACTCTGCTTTCTTGATGACTGCAGCTGCTACCTGAACACAGAGATTCCCTGTAGATCTGCGAACAAGGACTTCCAGAAACTGCTAAAGATGAAGAAAACTCTGGAAGACCTTCTTGTACCTGCCACCGCCTGCCTAGTTCATGGGATTGCTTTCAAATCCCAGGCACTACGTGACTCTTCCCTGTTGGCAGGAGGAGAAAATAGACTCCCTGACTGGACATGCAGAACATGAACGGGGCCACCGCCGCTTCGGGGAGGACAGTCTGCTCCTTGGGCACTTCCACACAAAGCCACGGCCCCAGGGGCTCTCCCTCCTCTTGTTTCGTTCTCAAAGTGCCTCCCTTTTGGTGACTGGCATGGAGAGGATGGTGGGCTAGGCAGGTCTTTGGGTGGGCCGCTCTTCTGCACGTGCAATCCCCAGTAATTTGGTAATTTAAGTCCCTGGCTGAGTGGCTGGGTTGCTGTCCCAAGGCACTGGAGCAGGGCACTGCTATTGCACAACGGGATTTGGAGAAAACCAGTCGGTTAAATGACATTTTTATGAAACAGAATGAATGAGACTTAATGAGATTTTCTTCCAAAGGGGACAAGTCTGAGGTTTTCAGCCTCCATTATAATGGCCTAATTTTCTGGGCTGTAGCAGTAAATGGGACTCGGAGAGGTTTTTATCCAACATCATTTGTTTCAAAGCAAATTGTAAGGGGTAGGAGGTGGTCAAGTCACCTTCTGGTGGTTGGAGGTCCTGGGCTGGAGGTGACACTTCTGTCACCATCCCAAGGAGACACAGGCTGTTCATCCTCCCATTTCATATGTCTCAGTTGCATCTGGCACAGTGGCACATCGATATTTGGCGTCATCATCAGCAAAAATATTAGTAATTCTAATAATTCATAACTCCTTGCTGTGCCTAGAAGTGGCTTTTACTGTTCAGCTCACGGGTTTGGCAGAACATTTGCTTTCCCTTCCCAATGGCAGCCATTCCCAGGCCTGAAAAATGTGTAATTGGGCAGCAGCAACAAATTTACCCGTAAATTATTTCGTATTAGCCCAGGTTGCCCAGTCCAGGCACGGTTGTGCCGTGTGAGGCTCCCTGGTGGATTCAGCCATCCCAGGGCTGATGAAATCACAGCTTCAAAGGACACCACGTCCGGGGCCACCACAACACTCGGCCTCTTGGGTGCTTGCTTGTTGTCTTGGTGCAGACAGTGGTTTGAGCAGGGCCTGGAGGAGGAGGAACAGGAGCTTTGGAGCGTGGGGAGAAGCCAAGGACTGTGTTTAGTGATGGTGCAAACCGGCTGCTTTTCCAACAGGCCGTACAGAGGAGGGTGGGGAAGGAGCGGCACAGCTCTATGGCTGCGATCCTGGTTTCTCTCCTCACATTTAGGATCAGGTTAAGCCCCTGGCACCAGCACTGGAGCTTCCCTGGTGTGCCCACTGCGGTTCCCTGTGCCTCATCGTTTTTCGGGATTTCACTTTGCTGTGGGGATGGGGGAGGGTGCAGGGCAGGAGGGAGAGGGGGAGGCTGATGGGACCAACTGTGGTGGTAGGAGCAGGTCCCCCTTGGCTCTGATTCCTGGGGCTGGGGGTGGTTTTGCTGGCTGGAGTGGGCAGCTCTGGAGTCGGTGCTGGAACTGTGGGGACAGGGCAGTGTGGGCATGGGGAGAAGGGCTGGTACCATCACCCATGTTCAGGCACCCCAAAAGTTGTTGACTGTGAGGATGGGCAGGCCCTGGCACAGGTTGCCCAGAGAAGCTGTGGCTGCCTCATCCCTGGAAGTGTCCAAGGCCAGGTTGGACGGGGCTTGGAGCAACCTGGGCTAGTGGAAGGTGTCCCTGCCCATGGAAGAGAGTTGGGCTAGATTATCTTTGAGGTCCCTTCCAACCCAAACCATCCTGTGATTCTATAATAATGATGAAAATCAAGCCAGGCTTGATTCCACCAGCTCTGCCAGCCAGACCAAGGTGGGCTCAGATCAGCCAGGCAGCTCCTGGGGGGGAACCACCAAACCCCGGGGTCCAGCCTTGGAGCAGGCCGGGGAGGAGGAGGAGGCCAGGAGGCTCCTTGGATCTGGAGGGCAGGTTTGGGGGCCAACCCCTAATTAAAACCTTTTGTCTGAAGTTCCAAACCCTCCATTCCGTGCCTGGTTAATATTTAACAGCTGGGGCGGGAGACAGGAACACAACTGCGGGCGGGGGTTTGGCTTGGTGTGCCAGCTCTATTGCAATCAGGGATTGTTTAATTAGCCCGCAGAGCGAAAACAGGCATGCGGATTATATATATATATATATATATATATATATATATATATAATAATAATAAGGGGACCCGCCCCGTTTGTTTGTGGTGGTTTGTGTTGTTTTTTTTTTTTTTTTTCCCGAGATGAAAACTTTTCGCAAAGTTTCTAATGGCGGGGAGTAGCCCCCGCCCTGCGGCGCTGGGGCGGGGTGGGGGGAAGGGGACAGGGGATGCGCGGGGGATGCGCGGGAGATGCGCGGGGCCGTGCAGGAAAAGGGGCTCCTGCGCCTTTAAGGCGGCGGAGCGGCGGCTGCGATCGCATCCCTTTGATAAGGTCCTGGCAACTCCGTAGCCGCCGCGGGATGCCGAGGGGAAGGGGGAAAAAAAAAAAACCAAAAAAACACACCACCACCAAAAACAAATCCCGTCCCCCAAAACTATATGTGATAATTTTATTTGAGTCGCCAGCGGTGATATCCGCGCACCCCCTCCCGCCCCCGCGGGGAGTGAAGCATCCCCCGCACCGGTGCTACCGCGGGGGATGGAGCAGCGTGAGGTGTGTGTGTAGGGGGTGGTGGTGTGAGGTGTGTGCTCCCCGCGCTTCCCCCCGTCTCTCTTTTAATTTTTAAAATTGTTTCTGGCCTGTTTTTACACCTTTTTTCTTTTTTTTTTTTTTTTTTAAAGTGCGCTACCTCCCTTGCAGGACCGCTCGGCCGGGCTGCGCTTTGATGCCGCGGGGGGAGCCCGGGGCGGGGGGCGGAGGAAGGGAGGGGGGGGGCGGGACCTGCGCT
>NW_020955479.1:566807-580806 GCF_003031625.1 Empidonax traillii
TTTTTTTTTTTTCCCCTCTTCGCAGAGAGGAGGCTCCGAGGATCCCCTGCTGACTCCAGGCAGAGGCAGGCAGAGGCACAGGCAGCTCCTGGAGCAACTGGGAGCCCTTCTCCCCACCGAGCTCCGGAGCCATGAGCAGCGCCGTGGTCCTCGCCCACCTCCCAGACCCCAGCAGCAGCTTCAGGGAAGACGCCCCCCGACCCCCTGTCCCGGGGGAGGAAGGAGAAGCACCATGCCCGCAACTCGCCAGCTCGTTTCTCCCAAAAAGCCAAAGCTTCAAGGCCATGCCGGTGCCTCCTGCCCCGCGGAGGAATGAGAACGGACTCGGGGAGCCGGAGGGCAGCGCGTCCCCAGACTCCCCTCTGGCCAGATGGACCAAATCCTTGCATTCCTTGTTGGGAGATCAAGATGGTGCCTATCTTTTTCGGACCTTTCTGGAAAGGGAGAAATGTGTGGATACCTTAGACTTCTGGTTTGCCTGCAATGGCTTCAGGCAGATGGACCTTAAGGATACCAAAACTTTGCGAGTAGCCAAAGCTATTTACAAAAGGTACATCGAGAACAACAGCATCGTCTCCAAGCAGCTCAAACCTGCTACCAAGACCTACATAAGGGACAGCATCAAGAAGCAGCAGATAGATTCCATCATGTTTGATCAGGCACAGACTGAGATTCAGACTGTGATGGAGGAAAATGCTTACCAGATGTTTTTAACTTCTGATATATACCTCGAATACGTACGGAGTGGAGGAGAGAACCCCGCTTACATGAACAGCAATGGACTGGGGAGCTTAAAAGTTGTCTGTGGCTATCTCCCGACCTTGAATGAAGAAGAGGAATGGAGCTGTGCAGACTTCAAGAACAAGATCTTGCCTTCAGTAGTCGGACTATCCAGCAAGACGTTGAGGGTTACAGCGAATGTCAGAGCTACGGAAACGATCGAGAATGGATACAGGTAAGGGACCCCCTGGAAATCGTGCTTTGTTTTAACTTTAAGGACTTTGAGAGTGGTTTTCAGAAGGCTGTTGGGGTGGGAATCGAGGGGACGCCGAGCTTCCCGTGGGGCTGGGAGCAGGGCTGCTTCTCCACACCTCCAAACTCTGGAATTTGGGGGGGGGTGTTGGCTGAGTGTGGGTTTTTTTTTTTCCTCCTCTGCAGAGGAAAACAAGATTCTGTGCTCTGAAGCCCTATTGGCTCTTTCAGTTCTCTTATAGATCAAAAACTTCATAGCAGCTATGTCCTCCGGACATACGGTAATTATTGGTTCAACTTTCAAACCTATTAAGAGCAGTAGTAGAGTGGATCACAGAGACACATGAATAATGTAACCTACTAGTTCCCCAACTCCACCATCAACCGGTGTTTAACGATGTTGGTTATGTGGGAAGCAATTGTGCGGTCGTGGAGGAGGAAATGTGTGCACTCACTGCATCAAACTCTGCAACTTGGGCAGAATCAGCTTTTATTTGACTCTGTGTGTGTGTGTGTGTGTGTGATGTGCAGCCGCTCCATGGTGTTGGGTGTTGGTGTCGTGTCAAAGCCATCTAGGGTGGCTCTGAGCCAGTGCGTGCAGGAGGATGCTTAAATTTTGAGTGTTAGAGGTAGTAGAGGCATTCCAGGTGTAGAGTAATAGATCTTAGGTAGGTGTTTGGTGCTCTCATGTTGTCAGTGAGCTCAGTTAAACTCGCTGAGAGGTGTTTGTGTCAAGTGGGAGCTGATGAGGACGCAGGGACGTTGTGTGGTGACAGGGTGTCCTTGTGCCCTGGTCCCTGCACTGCCAGACCCTTCTCTTTTGTTGGAAATGTTGGTGGCACACCAGTGCGAGGGTGAGGAAAGTGAGAGCCGTCTCGAAGTGAAGGGGGGGGATGGGGAAGAGAGACTCTGATGAGCAAATGATGAGTTGTATAATCCTCTGAAAATGTATTCTTTCCTCTCCCCACCCTTGCCATAAATGTGGATTGTTGAATCAGGGCTGAGAGGAGAGGGCTCTGCTGCAGATGTGCGCTCTCCTCCGACGGCCCGGGAGCCTGGGGGTTGGTATGGTGAGTGTTTGACATCTCGTTTACAGGAATTTTGAGAGTGTGTCTGTGATTCATGGACATCAAAGGGCATCAGGCTTCTCCCGGGGAGGCTTTGCTGGAGCGCGCCCTCCTCTCCTGCCCCTGGAGAGCTTCCAGCTGTGCCGGCTTTCCTGGTGCTGAGCCGTGGGGCACTGGGAGGCTCCCCTTGCCCAGGAGGGTGCTGTGGAGCCAGAGGCCTCTTTGGTCCTCTCCCTGCCCTGGAGGCTCTCCTGGCAGCGGAGGGGGTGGAGGTGCTGGGCGCGGGGGGATGGACAGAAGGGATGCGCTGCATCCTGGCACGGCCTCTGGACCCCTCCTGCTGGGGGGTGTGCAGGGGGGGCGATGCTGGCAGCTGGTCTGTGGAGGACTTGGGGTTTGGGATCCTCATCTCGTGCCTGAGTGTTGCTGCCTGAGCATCTGCTGTTCTCCAGAACTTGGTTTGAACTGCTGCCCTTCGCTGGCTTTCCAGGAGGGGGATGTTTGATGCTTTTATCTCTGAGCCTTTGTTGGGATTCAGAGCTGGAAGGGCTTGGCTGTATGTTCTGCCAGAGCTGCAGGCCCTGCTAAACCCACATGTGCCTTGTCCAGGAGAGCTCTTGCAGCGCCGTGGCTGCTTGCCTGATTAGTGCTGGGCTTTTTTCCTTTTCTTTTTTTCTTTTTTTTTTTTTTTCCCCCTCTTTCTTTTCTTTTTTTTGTCCAGGGATTAATGCAGCTTGCTCCTCACATGTCAGATCTGCCCTCCTAGGACATTAGGTAGTGCGTTTTGCTTTGATCACCTTCTGTTGAATTTCCAGGAGCTTTTGCTCTCCATGGGGCCAAGAGATCTCAATGCAAAGAGAGGGGAGGTCAAGCTGAGATGCTGCTCAGTTCCTCCCCGAGCGATCCGTTTGTGAAGCCACTTGTGCGTGCATGTGCTCCGAGCTGATGAGCATATGGATGGGTTATCTCTCATCACTCAGCATTTAGGATCGCGTCTAGGATTGGAGCTGAAGCTTGCACAAAGTCTTTCCTGGTGAGTGGCCAAACCACACCTCCCTCCTCATGTGTGTGATGGAATTAAGGAATTTCTGCTCAGTGTGCTCTGGTTTTGAAGGGCTGTGCAGGCTCTGGCCATTCGCTTCGGTGGGTTTCAATGTGATTATCCCAGCGAAAGCCGGGAGCACTGGGCTGAGCCCACCTGATGGTGGGAGCAGAGTGATCTCAGGCCAGCCCAGTGTTTGGATGGGAGACCACCTGGGAATCCCAGGGCACTGAGTCACGGCCAAAACCACGGCAAACAGGAGAGCGCGGAAACCGGACCAGTTGAAAGACTTTGTTTGGCCCCAGCACCGGTGATGGACAGGAACAGGAGAAGTCCAGTGAAAACACAGCGTTTGCACCTGGCTGGGGAGCAGGCGAATTGCAAACTGCTGCCTGTATATTTGGAGCCCTAATGAGGGGAAGATTTTAAAATGCAGAACCTCCCTCTTGTCCTTCCAAGCGACTCCCCTTCCCTCTGGGCTGTGGTGTGGTTAAAACTGGCCTCCCCACGCTGTGCTGGACCTGGCCCCATGCTCCAGGAATTCCAGCTATTATTTATACGCGCTTCTAAATTTATCACGCACGACTTTGTGTACACAGAGGGCTCCTCTTCCTTTGCAGTGCCGCTGGGTAACGTGGTTTCGTTCAGTCCAAGGTGGACTCATCTGCCTCCCATTAGGGCTCTAACATCAGTGGGACTGGCCTTGCTTGGGGAAGGCTGGGGCTTGCAGATGGCCTTCTGCCGGCTCCCAGTGCTTCCTGGCCTTTGAAAGGACCCGCCGGTGCAGCTCCTTGTGTGTGTGAAGTTATTGGAACCAAGTTTGGCTTCAATTATCAAAGTAAATGATGCCATTGTAAAGCTATGCTCGAAGCAGTGTTCTACAATTAGAGCATGGAAGCTGTGATTAACATAGTTGTGTTAAAATATACTTTTTTTTTTTTTTTCAGGTTTGTGCATGTGTGGTTTTTTTCCTTTTTTTTTTTTTTTTTTTTTTTTTTTTTTTTTTTTTTTTTTTTTTTTTTTTTTTTTTTTTTTTTTTTTTTTTTTTTTTTTTTTTTTTTTTTTTTTTTTTTTTTTTTTTTTTTTTTTTTTTTTTTTAATGTTTTTTAAACCCATGGTTGCCCAGTGATGTTTGTCCCAAGAAAACACTTAATGAGATTCAATTTTGCCTCCAACTGCTCCTTGTACATTTTCTCTCTCTCTGTATAAAGTCTGTGGGTTGACCTGCCTGAGTGCTTTTATTTCTGAGAAGCAGAGTTTGACAAGAAAAAAAAAAAACCCAACCCGCACTCTGAAAGTGCACCCTCATAAGAGGGGCTACAAGCAGGAGCCCCTGAAATTTTCATGGCATTATAATACCTCTGATATGGCCATTGCCTAACATAGCAGAGAGAGAGAGAGAGAGTCCCATGCTGTGTGTCATCGCATCAAGATAAGAATAGGCTGAGAAACATCAGACATTCTCCTTGAAGCTCCAGAGCAACTGCTACCTGACAGCTGAAAACACTTTGCATATTGAGTTTGGAGCTGGGCTGTGTTTGTGTGTGCAGCATCTGTGGCAGGAGACCACCGCTTTCCCTGGAATTTAAAACCCTCGCAGGCAACTTGATGCATCTGGGTGCAATTACTGGAGTAAGGTGGTCAAATTAAAAAGGGGAAAAAAAAAATTAAACGTAGCAAAACAACCCCCATTGGTTTTCTTGAAGGATGGGGGGACTTCTGTGGAGTAGTGTTGGTTGGGGGCGGGAGGATGACTTTAAAAATATGTCAGCTTTAGGGGTTTGTTTTTTGGTTGGTTTTTTTTCCTCCATGAGGTGTTGGTAGGTGAGTGATGCTGCAGCCCAGTACACTGAGGGGAAGATGAGCTGGTTGTGGCCACTTTCTCTAATTATATCTTTGGACACACCTCCTCTCCCTGTGACCCACTGCTTCCACCCCCACCTCAGCCCCCCCAGCAGTCCTACAAGAACAACATGGCCAGTCAGCCCTCCTGGAGGAGACCAGGGGTGGCAGGCACCTCCAGCAAGGCCATGGTCCTGTTCTGGGGAGCATCCTGCACCCCTGAGCCCCATGGAGCATCCTGGACCCCTGAGCGTCGTGGTCCTCAGGACACTCTCAAGACCTGAGATGGTTTCAGGTCAAGAAGTCAGAAGAGCTGCATCCCTTACACGTTGACCCAAAAGCCCACCAAGGACCTAGGAAGGGTCACTGGGCCCGCACATCCCCCTGAACCAGAGTAGAAGCCTACATGGTTTTTAGAGGAACTTTCTTGTAGTAGGAGTGGGATAACTTTGCTTTTGCCCACATGTGGAATTAATTTATCTTTGAAGATTTAACTTCTTTCCTGTGGCATTCCTTACTATCTCTCTTTTTTTTTTTTTTTGTCTTTTCCTTCTTCTTTTTCTTCCCAGAGATGTATTTTTTAGCATCTTGATCTCCCCGTCAGAAATGCCTTGGCCTCCTTGGAAAGGAATGCAGCCCTGGCTGGGCTGAATACCTGCCTGCAGCCAGCCCCTCGCTGCTCATACCAGAGAGGCCCATCTTCCCCACCGTGCTTCCCCCTCCTTTTTTCCTTCTTTTTTTATTTTTTTTTGTTTCCTTTCCTTCCCCCCCCTTTTTTTTTTTTTAAACTTAAGCCTTTGTGGAGGCTGCAGTGTTTGGTGCTTGGACCACAGGGTGCCTGGGTGTTGGTGAGGGATGGAGATGGAGAGTGGGGAGGTGGGAGGACATTGCTGTCACTTAAACCCAGCTGGTCCCTCGAGCCCCAGGGGGGCAGGGAGGTGGAAAGCCCATTAAAAAAAAGAAAAAAAACAACAAAAAAAACCTGCCAAGCCTGCTGGCACATTCCTTAGGCCCCCAAGTCCTGGGTAAGTGGCCCTAATTATTAAAATCAGCAGTCCTTATCAGATGACAAGGCCTTTTGCTTTGATATACAAAGGCAGAAGCTTAACAACCCCATCCTGCCCTGGAAGAGGAACAAAATGTGCACCTTAACATGTGGTTTTCAAACCTCCCTGCATAATCCCCTTATCACCTGCCAAGATATGTGTATTGATCCTGGCTGGGAAGTTGGAGTGATGGGAGGCATTGGGCAGGGGGATGCCCAAGTCCCCCCCACCCCTGCAGTGACCCTGCCGTGGTGACCCTGCCATGCTCCATCACAGCCTGTGTCACCCATCTGCTCTTGGGTGCTTAGCCCAAACATCCAGGCTGGGCTTTGGATTTGCTTCTCCAGGTGAAGCCGAAGGTGTTGGTATCAGTCACCCACGTGCCCATTAATGCAGCCTGCTGTGTCTGCCCTCACATCCCCGTCCTCCTCTTCCCCGTGCAACCCTATGCACAAAAACACAAGTCAAACAAGTGGGAGGTTCTCCTAAAAATGGGCATTTTGTGTGTGTTTTTATAATGCCAGGAAGGTGGTACCCAGCTTTGGGAGGTCAAGCCTGGGACAGCAGATCTCAGCCCTGTCTGTGCCTCTGACACATGGGGGCCCCACCCACGTAGTTCCAGTAGTTCCAGGCAGTTCTCCTGTTTCAGGGAACACAGTCACCAGTAACTTTTCATTCCCAAAGGGACCCTAACTCTTGTCTTCACGTTGGCCTTAAGCATCATTAGCTGCTTCCTTGTGGCTTTCAGTGGGACTTGAGCTGTGAACTTCTTGGTCTTTTCCCTGCTGATGCCAACAGCAAAAATCCTGGTGACCTCAGCAGTGCAGCACCAAGCTTTAGGTTTTTGAAGGTATCAAGAGTACATAGAGGTGCTTCCAGGGACTTCCTAGAGCACTTTAGAAATGGCTAAAAGTGACATGTTTGAAGTTGGACTTTTGGTGTGTTTGGACAGAGGGTGCCCTGGTTTGGACACAGAGTGCCTTGGTTTGGGCAGAGGATGTCCTGATTTGGACAGAGGGTGCCCTGGTTTGGACACAGAGTGCCCTGGTTTGGGCAGAGGGTGTCCTGGTTGCTGCTGCTCTGAGCAGTGGATGGTTGGTTCGCTCTGAAGGGGTTGAGCAGGCGGTGAGCGTGGTTCCCATGAGGAGGGTGCTTTCACGAAGCCTGAGGCTGGCTGGTAACTCCATTCCTGTTCTGCTTGTCCCTAGGTCCTTCAAGAGGAACGATCCTGTTAACCCGTACCACGTGAACTCTGGCTATGTCTTCGCCCCGGCGACCAGCGCGAACGACAGCGAGATCTCCAGTGATGCCCTGACGGACGACTCCATGTCGATGACGGACAGCAGCGTGTAAGTACCTGCTGCTGGTCCTTTTGGGATGTGCTGGGGCACTGTGGGACTCAGGGGAGTGATGGGTCCGGGGTCATCACCCCGCTGGTGCTGCTGGAGGTGTGTGCAGGGCATGGCAGCCTCTCTCCTCATCCCGTCGCCGCAGGTATCGGATGGAGTGGAATGATGGATCCCTCTGTTGCCATTTTGCAACTGCAGCTGAGCAAACATGTTTGGTGATGGTGACTAACCCGAGGAGTGCATCTCCCTGAGCCTTTGTCTTAAGGCCAGGCTTCCTTAACTAGTTATCAGTCATCAAAGAGAAGGAGATTACTTCCTGTAGGAAGTACTTTCTGTAATTAACGTTTGTCATTAATGTCAGAAGGTGCATTAATAGGGCCAGTGACCTGAAGGGGCAAATAGCTGCTCGTCTAGTGTGGCTGGGGCAGTCTTCAAAGAGCCATTTGAATGGAGCTGCATGGATCAGGTCTGGATGTTTCAGGAGCAGAGGGAGGAGAGATGGTGCTGTGGCTGAGCCCAGGAGTTGCAGGATCTGGCTTCTCCTGGGTGCTGAGAAGTGTGCAACTGGGAGCAAGGGGTTTGACTGACGGTTTGCTTTCCCCAGTGGGAGAGAAATGGTGCTTTTGTGTCTGTAAAGGAGACAGTGAGGCTTGCTTAGGGCTCTTAAGGACCATTTTCTTCAGCTGAGCAGAAGGCAGATGCTGCTGTTTGTGTTTCATGATCTTCACTTAAACAAGTGCTCCAGAAAAGCCCACCTGTGAGCAGAGTGCTGCATTCTTGGTCTTAATCTTTAAACTTCTGCAGTGTCTCTGTCAGGCATGTCCAGTGGTCCCTGTGTACTCCTTGGAGAGGTTTGCATGCTGGGTTTTTAAAGTCAACATGTGTGATGATACACAACGGAAAACAGGATTTACCAAAAATCCTTGGTGCATAAACAAAAGCTTCTTTTTTTTTTAATTTTTTTTTCTTAAATGCACATGTGTGTTTTGAACTGATATTACAGAAAAAAATAGTTTGTTGTCCCACCAGATTCCCCTATTGAACAATATTGGCATTAAATAAAAGAGCTGAATCATAGGGTGACTTCTTTATTTCTTCTTACTGGCTCTGGTTGTATGTGATCATGTGTCAACAGAGCATTCATTGGGTTAGTCATTTCTGGACCAGTGTAGGGTCACTTGGGATTCACAGGGCTAGGATTATACCCTCTCTTCACAGCAATGCCAATTGTAGGCCTTATACAGATGAGAGCACTGAGTGAGAAATAAAGTGCATGGTGGATGAAAGGCTTAACTGAATCGCTTTCAGCCCATTGTTAGTCCAGGGGAGCTTAGCGGGGATGAGAGGGCAGCAGCCCGCTTTGAAATTTGCTTGAACAAGTGAATAGGAGCTCCCCATAAAGCAGCGCCTGAAAGGAGCTGCCTGTTTTTTCCTGCCGTAACAATGGCCCGCGCAGGCTGTGAGAGTTTGGGGAAGCTTGGCTGATTAAACTGCCCGCAGCTCCAGGTTGGGGGGTGGCGGGAGGCCTGGGGAGGTGGCAGAAAGGAATATTTCCTGCTGCAGAACTGGTTACACCCCCCCCCACTCCACCACCACCCTCCCCACGGCACCCCCCGAAGCCACGCTCGGTCCGCGGGGCCGGGAGCACACCGGGCTGTTGGGGTGGTTCTCTTGGGAGTGGGAGAGGTAAATTGGCAGGTTTGGAGGCCGGGCTTAAAGTTTAGGCTGATGGATAACTTCCTTTGCAGAGGCGAAGATGCCAAGGCTGCAGGGGAGCAGTTGGGATTCACTGGCTCTCCTGGCACACGGCTCTGCCGGATGCTGGAGATGCTGGGGGTGTGTTGGGGGCACAAGCCAGGTGCTGTGAGGTTCTGCCCCCCCCTCGTAACTGAGTTTATTCTGTTCCATCAGTGTGAATGCAAATTACTTCTTTTGGCTTATATTGGTATCAACTGAAGAGGAAAAAACTTGTTCTGGAAGAGTCTGTCAGACAAGGCAGTAAACTGAGTTTGTTTTGTTTTTTTCTGAAGATAAATCTAAATCTGAATTGCACTGGAATTGGGAGAAATCTCCAAATAATGCATAATCTGCCTGTTTTATTTTATTCCAGATGCCAGGGATCAGTCTGTCCCTATATGTTTTGTAATAGCCACAAAGCATCATGCAAATTTGTATTTCCATTTCTTGATTGGGGAGGGGGGGGGTGGAGGAAAGGGGATTTTTTTTTTTTTTTATTTGCTTATATCTTATTTATGGATTTACTTTGGACACAGGGGAATGCTGCTGAGCAAACTTCAAATATTACCTTATCTTACAAACCAGGCTTTTGATGTTGGCAAGATCAGAGGCTTGTTTCAGAGCCGTTGCCAAATGAAGATGGGAGTGAATGCATATGCGCATGAGTCTGATATTTCAAAGCAGCAGTAAAACTACATTCAGGTTAGGTCAGGCACATCTGAGTCAAAAGGCTAAGATAATTGGCTCAGCTTAAATGGCAGCTGACTGGGTAGAAGACTTCAAACTAGTGTTTCCCCCAGAAACAGATTGGCTTAGCCCCAGCCTGGTTAGCTGAACTGTTTATAATTAAACTCTACTATTTAGTGCCTCAGCTCTGTAGCTCTTCAGCCACAGCTTTTAGTAGGCAAGGAAGTGAGTGCAAATGTTGGCTGTTGGAGCAAGGGGAGAGGTGGCACCTGGAGAGCTGGGCTTAGTTAACCCTTGTCCTGCTCTGAAACCTCTGGCCAAGCTCAGCTCTTTCGTTTCAGAGGTACCTTCTCCTGGTTGGGGGGGAATCTGCTGCAGCATCAGGATTCCCCTTGTCCTCCACGTCTCCTGCTGGGCTGATCCTGGCTCCAGCTCCATCCATTTGACCCTCCTGCAGTCAGGGATCTCTCGTTGGTCATCCCTTCGACCCTGGCCTTGCCTATTTTCCCCGTTTTCTGTGAAAACGAAGTGGCTGCTGAAGTCTCTCTCCATTCCCCAGGCTGACTTTCCCAAGCTGTTCCGCTGCCTTCCCATCCCAGAGAAATACCTCTGGGTTTTTTTTTAATTCTGCACGTTGTTACAAGTTGTAGAACTCCTCTGCCAAGGCAGGGCTGTGGAAGCAGGGAGCAGGAGGTTTCATGTGGGGCTCTCTGGCGCAACCAGAGGAATTTTAGGGAGAAGGAGCATTTTTTGTAGCAACTTGAATGAGGGTAAATCTCAAGGAGAGGAGCTATGCTGTTGGGTCAGTGTTCCTGTAGCTTGGTGGCCACAGCAGAGGGGTTGGGGACAGCATTTCATCCTTGCAGACCTGGAGGGAGGTGGGCAATGGAGGAGGGCTGCAGGACTCCCTGTTGCCCCTGATCACGTCCTTGGATGCCTTGTGGTGGACACACAGGCCTTCAGCTACTTCCCTGTTCCTCCCAACTGGCCTCTTGGACTGCCATGGATAGAGGACACCTCCTCCTTCATGTGTGTTAATGGGATTAATCCCATTTGTTCATATGCTTGTGACGTGCTGATGCTGGCATTTTTATTTGCTTTTCAAATACCTGTTCTACTGGGTATTCCCCATATTGAGGGTCTTCCCTAAGAGACCCTTGTCTTGGTAAGCCTCAGTTAACAAAGGCATCTCTGAAGGTAGAGGTTGTTTTTGGTTTTCACCTTGGAATTGCTTTTCCCCCGTTGCCCCACGGGTTTGTGGAGCAGAAATGCTTGGTGGCCTTCATGGAGAGCATGGAGAGGTCCTTGGTGGCCACCAGCAGCTGTGGTTGGTGGCCATGGCTGGCTGTGTTGGCCTTTGTGTGCTGGGCTGCTCCCCCAGAAAGGCCCCAGAGCCCCATATTGTGCAGTGGGGACATGAGGACAATCAGCTCCTTTCACTTGCCATGTCACATGCACTCGTAAACCGTGTCCAGAGGAGGCTGATGTTCATCTTGTGGCATCAAGGGCCTCTTCTGTGGTCCCAGCACGCTCGTTTTTCTTACAAAAGTTTTTCCAAGTCTATTAAAACGAAATTGTTCTGATCCTTCACTCCAGGCTTTGCAGCCTAATCCTGGCTCATTAAAAACAATTTATTGGCAACTGGATGCTTTTTGGCCAAGATCTTGACAAAGCTCTGCCATAGCGTGCTTCAGACTTGGAGCGATCTGATCGCCCTCCTCAAAGGGAAGGGACGTGGTGTCTCAGGGAACACTTCTTGTGTGTGCCCACCACCCCTGTGGGCCACAGGAGGGGACATGCAGGGACACTGTGCCACGCTGGCTCCTGTGGCAGCAGCGTGGGGCCAGCGCTGTCTCCTCCTCGGGCAGGAGCTATTTTCTGTGCTCAGGGGATGAGTCAGGTGTGTGGGGGCAGGTGGATGAAAGGGCCGGGAGCAGAGATCAAGGTTACGCAGCCAGTCTGAGGGAAGGGGGTGGAATGAGACATTCAGGATCTCCAGGCATGCTCTTCCGGCTGGCCCCGCTGTCTGGGGAAGGCCCTTTAATCCCGACTGGGGTAATTTTTTGCGTGGCCGGGGTGAAGACGCCCCACGGGGCCTGGAGCAGGGTGTGCAGGGGGCTGTTCCCTCTGGAGCTCCTTGCCTGGTCTCTCTCCTTGTGGTTTCCTGGCCAGGAGCTGTGGTGGCTGAAGGGAGCCATGTCCTGCCCAGAGGGTCCGTGCTCATGCCTTGAGGTGTCCTGTGCCGGCCAACCTCAGGGTGGGAGAAACATCCTGGATCTTATGTAGTGGTAGAGATGGGGAGCATCTTTGGGTGGCCATCCATCCTCAGCTTCTTCCTTCTTTTGTTTCCACTGTGCCAACACTCCATGGGGTGTTTCAGAACTTGAGGGACATTCTGGTCCTAGAGAGTAATTTGGTGAGGAAAGAGCAACAAAAATAAAGGTCAGAAGCAGAAGCCTGGCACTGGAAGGGCCTTCCTCCAAGATACCTTGGAAGTGAAGCTGATGGGATCTTTGGGTGTTTTCCCACGTGGAGTTGCCTTCAGCTTTTGAGCTTTTGCTTAATTACCGCCCATCCATGTAATGGTGGCACAGGCACTTCCCACACCGCCAGATATTTGAGGCTTCAGGTGGCATCCAGAGGGCTCAGCACCTCTGGGAATGAGGGCCTGCAGCGTGGCTGGGTGGTTCCAGGGGGGATGGAGAGGTGTCTCAGTTAGAGCATGGGGACAGCCCTAGCTGATGGTGGCCTCTCTTCCACGTGCAGAGATGGGATCCCCCCGTACAGAATTGGGAGCAAGAAGCAGCTCCAGCGGGAAATGCATCGGAGTGTCAAGGCCAACGGTCAAGTTTCTCTACCTCATTTTCCGGTAAGTTCAGGCAGGAGCTGCAGGTTCTGGGTGGGCCACGGGAAATGCTGGGTTTGGGAACATGCACGTGTGGAGAGGAGGGAGCAGGGGAGGGGAGCATTTCCATCCCAAGGTGATGCCAGAGCAGAGATTCTGCATAGCGCTGGGCAGGAGCCACGTGTTCTCAGCATCTTTCCAAAAACCTGCTTGTGTGCAGTCACATCTTGGTCCTTCCCTGAAACCAGGTGCTAATTAAGGCTCTTGGTTGGCACTGAATTAGTCCTTCTGGTCTAAATCCAAGTGGAGATGCCCTTGTTGGGTCTAGTGAGAGCCTTGGCTCTGGCCATCACCCCAACACCTCCACGATGCTGAGCAGAGCAGGGCTTGGCCCTGTGTGCATTGATGGTGGCCACCAAGAGCTGGTGGGGAGCAGGATCTCCCAAAACAGACATTGGCAGTAAATCCATGCCTGGCTTTGAGGGGATCCGTTGTGTGGTGTTGCTCTGCTCTCGAAAATTAACTCGCTGACTTGCTAATTCAGTTGCCTCGCAGACTCCCGATTCCTGCAGTGAATAAACTGTTTACACAGACAAGTATAAACTTATCTTGTCTTGAGATTAATATGCTAAAATTCCTCTTTCTGCTGTCTTAAGCAGCAAGAAGTCATAGATGATATTTCTGTTGGAGGGGAGAGTTGGTTTATGTGGTTTTTCTTTTTGGTATTTTTTTTCCCCTTCCTTCCTAAAGAAAGTTCTATAGCCTGAGCTTGTAAATTAGATTATTTTGTCCCAGGGCGTGCAAATCGACTTTCTCTGTAAGGCAGTGCTTTGATCAGGGACTGAATAGAGCCAGCTTGTGTAAGAGTGACAATTTCCAGCAGAGTGGCCTTTTTCTACCCTCACATCATTTCTGGAGCTAAGTGGTTGCCGGAGAGAGGCCCCACCTCATCTGGTGGGTAGTATGTGAAAGAGTTGGCAGTTCAGCTTTCTGCTTTTGGGGGGGGTGAAAGAAGGAGAGTGGGGGCAAGGAGTGGGGTGCGTGGGGATGGCAGGAGGGAGGGCAGAGTCGAGTGGGTGGTTTCTTTTCCCTCCTTTTTTTTTTTTTCCTCCCCTCTTCCTGCCATGTTTGCTTCTTTTGGCAGAAATTCGCGTTTTGCCTTTTTATATTCTGCACTTGATTTGGAGATGTTCCCTTTTTCCCTTGATAGATCTGCTTGAGGCAGCCAAGCTCAGCAGTGTAGCACCGCTAGCCTGCAGCAGCTTTCTTCATTTTCTGTACAAAGAGATGGAGGGGGGGGGAAGAGATCTAGGACACTGTTGAGACAACACTACCTCAAAGGTGCCCAGTGTGTAGCCAGGAAATAAATTACCAGCACTTCTCTGATCTGCAACCGTTTGACTTCTTTTTTT
>NW_020955479.1:580899-621284 GCF_003031625.1 Empidonax traillii
GCACTAGCTCATAAAAATCCAGAGCAGACCATGCCTAGTTGCGGTCGTCTTTTCATCCAAACATGGAGACACAACAAGCGTAGCGGGGCCGGCGATGCCGCTGCGGCAAAGCGCCCCGCGCCGCCCGCTAAACATGCCTTGTGCCTTCTGTCCCCGCTCCTTGTAGAGGACCCACCGTCTTCCCAAGGAGATGACCCCGGTGGAGCCAGCTGCCTTCGCCGCCGAGCTCATTTCCCGGCTGGAGAAGCTGAAGCAGGAGCAGGAAACCATGGACTGTCTGGAGGAGAGGCTGCAGCAGATCAAGGAGGTAGGAGGATTAGCCTTGCCGGGGCTGGGCAGAGCTCCACGTGCCACCTGGCTGGGGGTGGGAGGGGGCTGGGAGGAAGGTGTTGGGATGGCACTGTGGCTCGCGAGCCGGTGGGGGGGCACATCCCCAGCGCATGCCCCCACCAGCTCCTCGTCCCCTTCCATTCATTCCCTGCCATCGCTTGTCTGGCAGGACGAGGAGAAGGAGGGCTCCGAGCTCCCCGCCAGCCTGCAGAGCAGTCGGGAGATGGTGAACCCCCAGCACCCCCAGCACCCGCTCTCGCTCCTGCCCTCGGGCAGCTACGAGGAGGACCCCCAGGCCATCCTGGACGAGCACCTCTCCCGCGTGCTGAAGACCCCCGGCTGCCAATCGCCCGGCATGGGCCGGCACAGCCCCCGCGCCCGCTCCCCCGACCGCCTGCCCACGGGCAAGCTGCCGCCCGGCGCGGCCTCGCTGGCCGCCTGCGCCGTGCTGGGCAAGGGCTTCATCACCAAGCAGACCACCAAGCACGTCCACCACCACTACATCCACCACCACACCGTGCCCAAGACGAAGGAGCAGATCGAGGCCGAGGCGGCGCAGCGGGTGCAGTGCTGCTGCCCGGCGGGCAGCGACTACTACTGCTACCCCAAGTGCAAGGGCCACCCCAAAAACACGGACCCCCCTCTCCCCTCGCTGGAGCCCTTCGGGTAAGTCACCGGCATCTCCCCCCCATTGCACCTGCCCCAAACCGCGACCCGTCATTGATGGGGGACACAGGGGCTAACGGTGGGCTCTTGTCCCTTTTTGCCACCAGCAGGACGGGGACGCTGCTGAAGAGGCCGGGCCGAGGAGTGGAGAGCGTGGCCCCGCCGGCCGGGGATGGGGGGCTGCCCGGCCCCGGTGGGGTGCAGCTCCCCGGGGGTGAAGCAGACCGGGCGCAGAACGTCTGGCAGTGGATGCTGGAGAGCGAGAGACAAAATAAGCACAAGCCCCATAGGTAAATACGCAGCTGTCTACAGCAATATCGCTCCCGGTAAATATTTATATATTACATGGGCTGTCTATTTTTACAATCGCTAAAAACAAATGAGACTCTTTGCTCCTCCGGTTTAATATAAAAGCTGTTCCGCAGAACCAGAAAAACCACAAAAATGTCATGTTTTTGGCAATAAACCTCCTTTCATGTTATGACAGACTTTTGAGAGGGAGCGAGCAGAATAGGAGCTGCTATTAAAGTCATATTTTCCAGCTTTTCTAACCCGACTTCTTCCCCTCCCCAAGCACACAAAGCACAAAGAAGGCCTACAGCTCCGACTGCGCCAAGGGGGCCCCCGGCCGCCACCACCCGTGGGGGACCGGCAGCCACCCGCGTGGGGCACAGCCCGCCCACCCCTTCGTGCAGGACCCCGCCATGCCCCCGCTCACCCCGCCCAACACCCTGGCCCAGCTGGAGGAAGCGTGTCGCCGCCTCGCCGAGGTCTCCAAGCCGCAGAAACAACGGTAACGGCCCCGGGAGGGACAGAGGGACGGTCCCGGTGCCTGCGGTGGGGTTTGGGGAGCAGCGGGGCCGGGGGAGGTTGGCTGGGTGCTGGTTGGGAGGGTGGGCATGGCTGGTGTCCCTCCCGTCCAGGCTGGGAGGTGGCCATGGGGCCAGGCCGTGGGGATGTGTGACGGCACGGCTTGGCCGGGCCCGGAGGATGAGCCTCCTTATTCCAACCCCACCCTGCACCGGCACAAATAGTTCAGATCCGAGACTATTACTTCCACTCTTTTGATGGCTGTAATTTGCCCGTTTTTCCTCTGGGACAGGCTCCAGCTACATACCAAGTGGGGAATTGGACTGGTTATCGTTCATTTGGGTATGGAAGGATAAATTAGCCCACAGCATTTTTAATTCTTCCTTTGATTGTTTACAACATGTGAGGCTTGATACAAAGAGCGAACTTAACGACCCACAGGAGACTTCAATTAAGAAGATTGTATTTCAACAATTTTTTTTTTTTTTAAAGTTGTTTTTTCTCTCTCTTTTTTTTTTTTCCCCTCCTCTTCTTCCCCACTTGCCCTCCCTTTCCCTCCACTTCAGATGTTCAGCCTCAAATCAGCAGAGGGACCGAAACCACTCCACTGCCATTCAGGGGGGAAGCACCCCTTTCTGCAATGCAAGTCTAACGACAGAAGAGTGAGTATTGCACGTGCAGAAAAGGGTTGGGAAATAAATATATATCTCTCATAATTATATTTTCACTGAATGGATTGCGCTTTGAAAAGAGAGGAAATTCTTATATCTGAAATTTCGCCTTTCAAACATTCTTCTTAAAGAAAGAACAAAACATTTTCAAATCTTGTCTCTGGCTCTTTTTAACTTGCATTCCTGTAAAGTGGACAAAGATTGGATTAGTCTAATTACAGGATGGTTCTTTTAACAAGAAATCTGCTACAGAGAGGTCTAAAATGGCCTAAATAATTAAAGTTTTCTTTCTTACCCTCTTCATCTTAAGCAATGAGTAATGTTTGAAGTCCAGACTGAGCCACCTGACTAGAGCCTTTCATTTTTAATTGGTTGACCTTAAGTCCACCAGCTGTCTTTGCTAGCAGCTTTTTTTCTGAAGCCACTCTACAAAGACTTAGAACAAATTAGGAAGACTAAATTACTGCGGACTAACACTTTGTGACCTTTTGACATGCCAAGTGTACATTGCCTCAGAAGCAGTTGTAGATTTGGCTGCATGGTATTCACTAGAGTGTTGCCATTTCGCTGGGTAATATTGTTTTAATTATTCTTGAAGAAGGGTTTCTTGGGTGCAAATGGCAAAATCCAGTTAATTTTATCCTCACTGGGAAAAATAAGATTACCTGGGTGCTTCAGGTGAAGCATCTGGCGGTGGGTTTGCTTTGCGAGCCGGTGGTTGCGGGTGGGTTTGTGCACGTGGAGAAAACTTGGCAGATGCTTCATGTGAAGGCAGATGAAAAGAGCGTTTTAAAACCCAAGGTGTGTAGTCCTGGGGCTCTCCAGGTACAGTGAGCCTGTGGTGAGCCCTGCACCTGTTCACCTGGCCTGTGGTCCTGCTCTGATGCTTCCAGGAGGCATCCAACCAACCTCCAGCCCTGGGTTCACCCATCCGTAAGGTGGTGAGAGGTCTCTGTGATGCTGTCATTCCAAAGGGGAATGGCTTCAAGCTGAAGGAGGGTAGATCCAGGTTAGATATTACAGAAAAACTCTTCCCTGTGAGGGTGGGGAAGCTCTGTCGCAGGGAAGCTGTGGCTGCCCCATCCCTGGAAGTGTCCGAGGCCAGGTTGAACAGGGCTTAGAGTAACCTGGGCTAGTGGAAGGTGTCTCTGCCCATGGCAGGTGGGTGGAATGAGATCAGCTTTAAGATCCCTTCCAACCTAAACCATTCTATGATTCCCACCGGGAGCTGCTGTGGGAGCCCAGCAAAGGGCTGTGCAAACACACCCCAGCAAATTCCCAGCCAGTACAGGAATATCTGATTTTTGGGTCACACCCAGGGGTATTTCTGACAGTGCGGCAGGAGCGCTGCTGGTTTGAGCGTGGCGAAACAACCTGTTCTCAAATGGAAAAATAGAGGGTTTTGTGTGTGTTTTCTGTTTTTCAGTCACAAAGAGCCAAAGAAACTGCCAGTTGTTCACACCTCTCAGTCCAGTGAGTTGGTTGTCACCTATTTTTTTTGCGGAGAAGAAATTCCCTACAGGAGGATGTTAAAGGCCCAGAGCCTGACACTTGGGCACTTTAAAGAACAGCTCAGCAAAAAGGGAAATTACAGGTAAGAATCTGGGATTTGTTTTTTCTTCAGCGTGTTTTACCGAGTCAAAAGAATTAGCAGAACTTTTGCAGGGTTACCTGCAGTGACACTTTGGCCTCAATTTTCAGAGGCTCTAGATCATCTTACTCCCTTCCCACTCAAACCAGGAGCAACTTGGAGATGGAAAAGGTGCCCTGAGCCACAGCTCAGCTGCAGGGCCACCTCCTCTCCATCTCCCCAGCCTCCTCCCCAGTTGCAGTAGGTTCTGTGCTCCAGCCTTTCTCCAAAAAGCTTGAATGTCAGGGAAATCTGGGATGGCTTTGTGGCAAAGGCATTGGAGCAGTGGGATTCAGTTTCCAAACTGGGGTCAGCATTCATCTTGGTGGTGCTCTCCTTGAATTGTTTAATTTTTTGCAATGGTGTGGCTGTAAGTGGGTTTAGTGGCAGGCTGAGATGGTCCAGTTGAGGGTCATGGAGCTGAGATGGAGCTCCCTCACTTTCCTCTTCTTTAGGGGTAAAAAAAACCTCTGCCCTGCAGAGAAAGCTCCACCAGCAATACCCAGATCCTCCTCAGAAATTCCAACAAACCCTGCTGGTCTGGTTTCCAGGGCACAGCTCCCAGTTAAACCAGTTTGCTGCTTCCTCTGCTTTCATAGTTTTCATGGCAGGAGCTTCACGTTGGCTCTTCTTGGGATCCTCTGTTGGCCACCTCTGCAGGGTGAGCAGGAGAGGCAGGGACATTCCAGCTATTTGTTTGAATTTGCACTGAAATTGGTGGTGATTCAGAGAACTGGGTGTCTTGCCCTGTAACTGCCCTGTTAACTGATTTAACCTCCAAATGGTCATTTGGGTTTGGTTTGAGGAATTCCCAGCTTGTTGCCCCATCACTGGCCTCTCTGGCTTTGGGAAGTCCACCCCTGCAGCCCAGAGGTCAGTGACCCACAGACACTTTCAGACTATGAGGATGCTGAGTTGGGGTCTGTCTGTGGCTGTTGCACAGTGAGGCTGAAATACTGCCAGTCCTTCCCCAAAAACCATCTTTGCAGCCCACGCAGCTGCCATCAGATGGCACCAACCTGCAAGTCCACCCACCCTGGACACCGTGCAGGAGAGGTCCCTGGGCTTCTGGCACCCTTGTGCCATTTTCCAGCCCCCAAAGCCTCCCACACTTTCTCCTCCTCATGCCCCTATTTGCAGACCAATTTCCCTGACCTCACCACTGCTCTGACAGCTCCAGTGGCTGTGCAGTCCCACCTCCCTCCTAAAAAAAAAAAAAAAAATTTTTAAATGTTTGTTTGTTTTCTGTGACATTTTTTTGTGTGATGCCCGAGTGCAGGACTAGGCTGCTAAAACCTCTGTGGCCCAAAAGCCCCTCTAGGTGCAATTATTTGTGCCTTGTCAGACTGTAATTACTTTAGAAAATGTTTTTAAGTGAGTGACAAGGATGAAACAGCGTTTTGCTTAGATCTCACCCCTTTACACCTGGGTAAAGACAATACAGAAATTTATAAAAGGAACTTGGGTACGTGCCCAGTATTTTATCTTGCACAGACACAAGGTGAAACTAATTACACAAATGTGTGTACCTCCAGGGAATCATTTTGATCTAAGCTTTGACTTTTGGCTGGACTTTGAGTGAAACTGCGGGTGACCTTCAGGGGAGAGGTCCGCAGTGCCCGGAGTGGCGTGTGTGTTACGGGGAGGCACTAACTAGGCCGCTTTGGTCACATCTGGCATTGATTTCTTTTTAAGGCACATTTAATAAGCATGTCTTTGAAGCCGTTGCCTTTCATTTAATGCACAAAGACACGCAGAAAACGCTCCGCTCTCCAAATTCTTTATTGATTGGATCAGTTTTGCGAGGCGGGTACCTCGGGCTGCCGTGGGGCAGCCGCCGGGAAGAGCCGCCTGGTTTTCCATCCATCCCCCCCCCGCCTCCCCCCCAAAAAAAAAATTTAAAAAAAAAAAGGAATTAAGCAGTGATTTAATACCGATGGTGTTAACAAAAAACAAACATACACACACACCAAAAAAAAAAAAAAAAAAGTGGGTGGTGTCGGGTAATCTGAAGATGGCAGCGGTTCAAAAATTGAGCTGTAAGGCCGGGCCTGCTCGCCTCGATTGGTGCCAGATGTCCCAAAAAATAAAATAAAATAAAATAAAATTAAAAAAAAGGAGCAAAGCTTGCCACATAAAATATGTTTCAATGGAAAGCCCGTTTCTGAGCAAATAAGAGCAGAGTGACTTGTTTGAAGATGTTTGAGGGGGTGGGTTTTATTTTTTTGTTTGTTTGTTTTTTTTGCTTTGCCTCCTCCTTTTCTTCTCCCCCTCCCCAACCCCTTTTCTCTATGAAATAAGGTTGTAATTATGTAAAAGGTCGTAGCATGTTTTCTCAAATAAAAATTTCATAAACACAACCAGGGCTTGGGCTTGGGGAGGAAGTTCTTGGGAAGAGTGGCTGTTATCTGGACAGGGGAGAGGGAAGGGCAAGTTCTTTGTAATTCATTCAAACTTTGCTTGGAGTTTTTTGGGTTGATTTCAAGGGTGCTGTCCTGGGGAATTGTGGCCTTGACCTGTAGCATGGAAGTTGGGAGTTGGGCCATTGACTTCCACGAGTGCAGGCTCTGAAGGACTTAAATAATATGTTTTTTTCCTTGCTGACCCATTAAAGATGCAACCTGTGTCAATTCAGCTTGGAATGACTCTAAAAAAATAAATCCTAACCATACCTGGAATAGATGGAGATGGTTTCATCTCTTTAAGCAAAAAGATCTTTTATTCCCCTACCAAAATGGTTTTAACACACTCTGAAAATAAAGACATTTGCAGGCTGATGTGACTAATTTAAACATGTGTAATAGAACAGTCACTAAATGAAGAAATCAAATTCTAAGACCCTGCTGTGGTTCTTTCAGCTTTAGTAGTAAAAGTGAGCTTCATTTTATCTCCTTTCCCATCCTAAAAAAAAAAAATCATAATTACAAACCCCTTCTCCCTGACAAACATCTGCCAACCCCTGAGTTGTCTGGAAACTACAGGGGAGGGGTTAATTTATTTTTTTTTTTATATATCTATATATATATTTTTTTTCTTTGTAATCCATCTGATGAAGTTTTTCCCATCCCTGGCAATCAGATGGCAAAGCCCTTTTCCAAGGGAGCAGGCACATCCAAGGAGGTGCTCGGCGGCAGACGGACAGACTCCCTAAATGCTACCCCTCTGAATGGAAGCCCTTCATTTGTGCATATGCAATTAAGCAGCCTTAGAAGGAAGAAAGCTCCAAACGGGATAAAAGGAACCTTTAATCAAGAAGCTGAACGGTCTAATTCAGGATAATAGAGGGGTCCTTACTGTTTGACACAGGAGGGGTGGGGGTGCTTTTTTGTCTCGGGGAGCGTTGGCTTCATGATCTAACGACCCGGAGCAAAAGAGCAGGAATGCAGGACACTGCTACTTGACCTCCCCGTGTCACGTCCCGCGGGCTGGACCGGGGCTCTCCGACCGCTGGGGAAGCAAAGGCAGGAGTTTCTGTCACTTAGCAGGGATACGTGAATTGGTTGTTCCCCACGCGAGGCTCCCGGGATGTTGGTTTTGTTTTTTGTTTTTTTTTTTTTTTCAATAGGAACACCACAGAGTTTCAGCTCCTGCGTTGCAGGAAGCTGGGAATGGTTTGCTTTTAATCCGTCCTTTTAATAACAGTTGCTAATTTTAATGTTGGGCTTGAGCTTTGAAAGAGGAAAACACATGAAAGAAAGAAGGTGGGGAGAGAGAGAGAGGGGAGCCTTAAGAATGCTCGGCTTTGAAATTCTATTTATTTATTTTTTAAATAAGATATTCGACCAGAAATTGCCGTGCTTTCTAATTTTCTTTATGGCTGGGGGTATCCACTGCCAGTGTGTATAATCTTCTCACTGTGGGAGCTGTTGTCACCTCTGAGGAGCACAGCCCTGCTCCCTTCTGTCCCCATCGCATCCCTGGGGATGCTTTCGTGTCGCTGGACCTGAGCAGCCCAGAGGTTTTTCCTGGAGGAACATCCTAGGGGAGGGATAAATTGGAAATGCCGTGGTTAAAAAGAACTGGCAAAGCAGCCTTTTGCTTTTACCTTTTGATTTTTAACTGTGTTTTAATTCTCTTTACCACAGATACTACTTCAAAAAAGCGAGCGACGAGTTCGACTGCGGCGCGGTGTTTGAAGAGATTTGGGAAGATGAAACCATCCTGCCCATGTACGAAGGAAGGATCCTGGGGAAAGTAGAAAGGATTGATTGATGGCATCTGTGTTTCTTAAGAAAAGTTAAACTAGAAAAGTCTTTGGACACACAACAGTAGTGATGACAAGGAAAGAAAAAAAAAAAAAAAAACAAAAAACTCTGAAGGAAAGTTTTGAACCAATGAAGAAAAAAGGTGAAGTCTATGAAGACTTTGCTGAATTAGCCTTAGAGGAAAAAAAAAATGGCATTTATTATTCATGAGTTGGGTACTGAGATGATAAAAACCCCGGACTATTTATTAGAAACATGACCACTGTTGGCTATCGGAGATGCAGACCGTCTTTGAGAGACTTCCATACATAATATATGATTTCCTGGGGATCTGAAATCTATGGACTAAGAGAAACTGTGTATAGCTTACCTTAACAGTAATCCTTATTGATATTTATTGAACAGTCTGTTTTCCCTTAAGTCCAGTTTTTGGATATGCTGCTTTAACAATGGAGAAGAGAGGGGCTAGGAAGGGGGGGTGAGGGGAGGAAGGATTATTTTATTTTTTTACATTGTTCCCACTATCTAAAATTTAGGAGTTTGGCCAGGAACGCATTCGTGATGGTTTTTTTTTTTTTTTGAAGGGGGAGGAGGGAAGGACTGACATGATGCCCAGTATTTCTCCAAGTGAAGATAAAACTCTTCTACAGAAATAATAATAATAATAATAATAATAGTAATAATAATAATAATAATAAAAAGCCGAAATAAAAATGCTGTCCTACCATTCATCTAGAGACCTGTGCATTTTAATCTATGCTGCTCTAATTTGAAATAAAGGTCTTAAGTGTTAACTCTGTTAGATGCAATACAACGAAACAGGAACCTGTTATTATGTCCATGGATTTCGGCGGGGCCAGGATTTTGCTTTGCTGCTGTCACTGGTGTCCAGAGCCTCTCGGTCAAGGCAAGGTAGAGCAAAACCCCCAGCCTGGGAGAGCTGTAGAAGGAGCCATCCCATTCCCATGTTTAGCACACCAGAAGGTTAAAACCCTGTGTGTATTCCACAGAGCTAATTTTTTTAGCCGTTCAGTGTTAGCACTGCTTGTATTTCAGCGCTGTGTGGCTACAACGGGGCGTATTTTCAGCTTCTGACTCGTTGTGTGGTGGGGTTTTTGGCTGGGTTGGTTCTGCCTTGCCTTCACACCCACCTGAGGCCGTGGGAGATGTGGATGAAGCTCCGTGTGTGTGTGTGTGGTGGGTTTTGGGACAGAGAGAGAGAGAGAGAGAGAGAGAGAGAGGGACCCTTTCCCGAGAAAGACCTTGCATTTCGACAGTTGGGTTTTGTGTTGATTAAGTTAATCTGTGCATTCTGTTTGCCATTGCTACTTTGTGTAAGTCTGTATATATTGTAGAAAATGTATGGTGAAAATATTAATACACTATCTCTAGTGTTTTTAAAATTTAATCAGTACAGTACCTGTGCCTGCATGGTGTTACAGACCATGCGTCGCCCTATATTCAGGGTTCAAGCTTTCCCTTGTTTGTTTAAGGGGTTTATGTATAAATATATTTTATGCCTTTTATTACAAGTCCTGTACTCATGACTTTTGCCATGGCATTTTGTTCTACTTATACTGTAAATTATGCATTATAAAGAGTTTCATTTAAAAAAAAAAATTACTTGGTACAATAATTATTGTAATTAAGAGATGTAGCCTTTATTAAAATTTTATATTTTTCAAATTAATAGTGTCTTGACTTTTTTTTTTCACCCTTAATGCCTTAAAATGGGGGTTTTTTTCTCATGTGTGGTGATAGCTGGAAAGAACTGCTGAGCTCTGCCCTGGCCTCTCCCTGCCTTGGCAGGGGCTATTCCTGCTGGGAAGCTGTTTCAGCTGGAGAAGGCAAGGCTGGGGCTGCTCTTCAGTGTGAGGATTAAGTAATTTACAGCTCCTTCAGGTAACTCACCTACAAATTTAGCCTGGTCTTAATGCCAAGACTGTACTGCCATGCCCACCTGATGGAGCCGAGGGGTGACTTCCAAAGGGATGGGGTTGTCCACAGGCTGGAACTCTTCTCATGGCACATCAGAGGGCTTTGGTGTTGGGGGCGGTCACAGCCTTCCCCAGGTGTGATTGAGCCAGGACTGCCCACCTCTATCTCATCTCCTGCAAGAGTAAACCCAGCTTTGTGAATCCTGAGCAGAACCCAGCTCTGGAAAGCCTTGGCTCCTGTGGTGGTGTTGGCCCAGATGAACCGGGGAGAGATTCGCTGGAAGGGGCTGAGCGGGATGAGCACAGGGAGCTCCTCCCTGTGCGCCTTCCCCCTCGCCTGTATTTATGGTACAAAACCTATTTTATAGCTGAACGAGCTTAATTTGTTCCTGAGGGAAGCTGCGCATACCAGGGATGGATTTGTCTCCCAGCTGTCGCCCAGACCTTCCCCGGCTCAAGCGAGTAACGCCGGGAAAGCAATTGTGGAGCTGCTTTTGGTCTGTCCTGTTGGTAACCAGAGCCAGCCCTTTGCTTCTGCTACACCAATGGCACTAGGGTTTTGCCTTTTCTTTTTTTCTCCTTTTTTTTTTTTTTTTCCTCTCCCCACCCTATTTTTTCTATGAGGTTTTAAATTATCTGGGTTATTTTGTGTGTTTGAGAAGACTTCATTTAAAACATCAGTAAAACTTGTATCAAAGGGCTCAACTTCACACCGAGTACACAGAGCTCGGGACTGAATCCTGCAGTTCAAGGGAGCTGCAGGCAGTTTTACACATTTAAATGGATGGTGCCTTGTTTTAAAAAAACCATCTGAAGTTCATGGGGTTCATCTTAATTGATAAGCTGGACATAACGGATGGGTGTAGGGAGACTTCAACAACATAAGGGAAGAAAGATATTTTTTTTCCCTCTCTCTCTCTTTTTTTAGTCTGCCATCAAAGGTTGGGAACTTAGCACTACACCGTAGTATTATTTTTCTTCTGCTATTAAAATGAATCACACTGTGCCTAATTCTTCTTGGGAAGATGAATGTGTTTGAGGCAGCTTGAAGCCATTCAGTGCCTCACAAGCCTTTGCATCTTTCTATCAATGTTCCAAAATACCTCTGTTTTTTGGATGTCTGTAGAAACAAAATATAAAATGGCTTCAAATACATGGCAGGCTGTTTAGTGGAGATGAAAGGGTATTTGAATAGTCTTTTTAAAATGAATGAAAAGTGAATACTCTCTTCTGTTTCAATTATAAGTGGGACATGGAGCTCGTTAGACACCACCTTAATATGTGACAAAATGTTCACCTACCTTCAGTGGTTCAGAAACATTTTGTTTTTTAGCTTGTCTCGGGATAAAGATCGTGATTACAGGTCTGGCATGTTCTCTGCTAAATGGAGAGGCAGCGTGGGAAAGTTCTGCTCTTACAGCTTAAAAGTAACATCCAAGCAAATTTTTTTTTTTTTTTTAACAGTACAGAAGATCGAGAGAGAACAAGAACCTTATTTTGACCCAAGTGGGTGGTTTTTTTTTAAGTTTAGCTTATCAGGTTTAACAAAAACTATGCAAACTCATGCTGAGAAAAGTGCCCACAGAGCTGCTGGTGGTGTTGGAATGCCCTGATTAGGTCCTTCCAGAGGATGGACCAGAAACATCCCCATTTGGGTCCTCTTCCAAAGGACAGACCCAAAATATCCTGGTTTGGGTCCTTTTCCAGAGAAAGGATGTAAAATACCCTCATTTGGGTCCTTTACCAGAGAAGGGACCCAAAATATCCCTGTTTGGGTCCTTTTCCAGGGAAAGGACCCAAAATGTCCTCGTTTGGGTCCTTTTCTGGAGGATGGACCCAAAATATCCTGGTTTAGGTCCTGCTCCAGAGAAGGGACCCAAAATGCGATGACTTGGATCCTTCTAGAGGAAAGAATGGCCCAGTTTCGGCCCTTTACTAGAGGAAGGACCTGAAATAGTCCTGATTCAGAGTCTATTCCAGAGGAATGAGCCAAAGTATCCAGATTTGGGTCCTTCCAGAGGAGGAACATCAACAGCAAGAGCAGAAGCAAACCCAAGCGGGGCTGGAGCGCTGCAGGAAGGGCAGCCTGAGCCATCCCCAACCACTCCACGCACTTAAATCACACTAAGACTTAACACTTAGCGCATTTTTCGCCTTCAAAGCAGACTGGAATCACTCATTAAACCCCACAGCACCCACTGAGGGAGGGAGGGAGGGAGCCCTGCTCTCCTCAGGCCCATAGCTGGTGGATAATTGTGGCCAGGGGAGCTTCAAAGCCGTGTGTCGGCTCTGCAGGCTGGGTCACCGTCCAACAAAAACACCAGCCCTGGTTACTGCACAATTAAAACGCCTTGATGGACCTTTAACGGTCCTCGGGAGCACTTGGGCCTTGGAGCCTGGAGGTTGGGAATCACAGGCATGCCTTGCCTTCAGGCTTTTTTTTTTTTTTTTGGGTTGGGGGAGGAAGAGAAACACTTTCCCAAGTGTTTCACAGCTGGAGTTTGCTGGGGGCGTGTGGCAGAGGAGCCACAGTGGTCTGGCTTGGTCCAGAATAAAGGCTGGAAGCGGTGGAGGGTGGGGATGGGCTGTGCTGGGGAGGGAAGGGACAGCTGCAGGGCTGGTTCTCCTCTCTGAGATGAGTGGGGACAAGGACCCTGTTTTGCTTCTCTCAGCAAAAAATTCAGGCTGCATTTGGATGCACAAAGCATCCCACCCCTTCCTCGTGGGCCTCCCTTCCAGCCTGGTCCTTGCAGGTTGGTCACAGCAGATCGAGCAAATATTTTGTTCTTTTCTCTCTACACTGAATGTTGGGGCATCATCTGGCTCAAGGGGTGCAAAACTTGTGAGCCAGCATCCAAAAAACTGAACAGGGCTGCTCCCAAAATCATAAGACTGGAACAAAGTAAAATAAAATAAATAAAAAATAAGACTCCCCCTCCTTTCATGGACATAAAGGTACAGAGTGGATGTTATTTTGAACAGCACCGATACTGGGAGAGTGGTGAAGTCCCACAAAAACTCTCTCCTTTTCCCAGGTGATGGGAACAGAAGCATATCCAGTTTCCTTCAGCCTTTCCCAAGTCTCCCCAAGGTTGTTCTCTGCCCTCCACCTCGGGAGTTTATTCCCTGTAAACCCATGAGTCAGCTCTGCGCTGGCTGGGCTGGAGCACCTGCTGGTTCACACTCTGCCTGGTTCATATTGGCAATTGTATTCCCTTCCTCCTTCACCTTCCATTAACCTCATGTTCCTCAAACACCTTCATCCAGCTACTCCATTCCGGTAGCAACCTCAGATTAATTAAAAAGGGAAAAAGAAAGGAACGCTCTGTCTTTAAAATGAGGTTCCTATCCCATTGCTTTCAAATGCTCTCTCTTAATCACAGAGCCCAGAAAACACCCACACAGAGGAGGCTGGAGAATTATTTAAGGCAAATCATCTTCCTTCCTCTTCTGAAAAAAGATCAGACTAGTTCTGGATGGTGAGAGCAGCTCTGGTTCAGGCCCTTTCCATTCTTCCCAGCAACATTCCCGATTCCTGCCCGCAGCCTTGCCTGGCGTCCCCACACAGCTCTGCACACACTCCTTTCCCTCTCACCTTCATTAGCATGCTACTAATCATAATGCACAGTCCCAGGATGAATTTCTTTCTAACATTTAAACCATGGCCTGCCATATGTTTTAGCCTCTCTTTTAAATTAAATGAGTGTTGTGATGCGTTTAATCTTCAGGGAGCACTGAACCCACATAGCAAGAGAGGAGGCTAATTTTGGACATCAGATCTAGGTGATAGCATAATTTCAGACAATTTTGGCTGACCTCCCTGGGCAATGCCCTTCATCTCTTTCATGAGAAGATCTATTTTTAGGGAAGAAAGCCCATTAAGTCTTGCCTTCCTTAATTCAGCTCTTCACATGATAAGCTTTGACAGACAGATCTTCTTTTTTTTTTTTTTTATTATTATTATTATTATTTTTTAAAAAGAAAACAGAAAGACCCTCTGGGAATTCTGGCTTTCAACATTTGTCTTGGGCCCTGCAGGAGTCTGGAACGTCTCTGAACCCTACAGCTCGTCCTGCTTTGAAACCGCCGCCTCGTCATTCCTCATGCACGTCGCCCGCGCTGCCTCCTCATCTGCAGTCGCAGCACTCCTGGCTCCCTGCTCCTGCTCCCACCGCCCTGGCAGCTCTCCTGCCTTCCCTTTCCTCTTGCTTCTGCTGTGCCATCTCAAATCAAGCTCTCCTTCCCCCCTAATCCTTCAGAAGCCAAAGGATAACTGCAGTGCATGGCCTTGGCTCTTGCCTTTCTCCCCTGCACCCTCAGCATCGTCCCCTCGAGGGAGCCCAGTTGGTCCCTCAAGGTCCCATCCAGTCACCAAAATCCCTCCACCCCTTCAAAGTACTTTCAGGAGGCTGCAGCAGCCTGGCAGAGCTTGGAACAATAAGGTTTGTGCCTTTTTCCAAAGCTTTTGTCTCTCACAATCCTTACATCCCCGAAGGTTTCCGGCAGCTCTACAAACACAACACCCTTTGCCCAAACATTCCACGGTAAGCGTCTCTCCTCTACAGGCACAAACTCACACAGCACCTGGGGGTCTTCACCTCCAGGGACCAACCAACCACCCTCCCCCAGCCCCAGCAGGACAGAGGCAAAGGGCAGGTTTGGGGACTGGATGCTGCTCCTGGGAACGATGCCATGAAACCAGCTGGTATCCAAAGATGGTTCAGGAATAACGAGGGGGCAGCTGATGACATGGTCAGTGGAGAGCCCGCTCTGGCCAGAGCGGCTGTGGAGGGGTTAAACCCTCCCTTTGATGCTGCCATGCAAAAACCAGGCAAAGCACCAGGGCTTTGCATTGAGATTCAAATGCCCAGATCAAAGCAGAGCTCCAGGAAGGAAGAGCCAATTTAGGTTGGAACCAGGGAGAAGTTTCTCAGCTAACTTCTGGGAAGTGAAACAACCAGGGTTCAGAAAGCTTCCATCAAAAGGGAGAGGAGTTTCCGTGGGAGAGGAGGAGGTGGCCCTCGCCCTCTCCCTCTCCTCCCAGCCAGGGAATTATTATTGGCCATCAGATCCAACACACCCCATCACGATACCCACCCAAGCTCTTTTGAAACTGTCCCCAAAATATTCCCCCCCAGCCTTCCAGAAAAGGATGAGCTCAGGCAGGCCGTGCCAAGCACAGCCCAGCACTGGTGTCCCCGTGGCACCCGCTGCCAGTGGCATCCACATCCCGGCATTCCCGAGAACCGCCACGCAGAGCCAAACACCCAGAGCCTGCAGAGACAGCTCGTGTCCAAATTGGGCTCCATGGCCTTTGGGATGGCCGCCGGCCCGCAGTCCAACATTTGATGAAGTAGCCAAAATACTGTTTCCAACTTTTTCTTCCTTACTGTTTATTCCAAAGCAAACAAACAAATGAAGAAGAAGTAAAAAAAAAAAAAAAAAAAAAAAAAAAAAAAAAAAAAAAAAAAAAAAAAAAAAAAAAAAAAAAAAAAAAAAAAAGAAAGAAAAAAAAAATGTTTGAGAGTTTAGCTTCGCTAACTCTGTGCTCGGTCCTTTTCTCCTTCGGGATTCGCTGCCCTGACCTTGGATACGCCGGGAAGAGGAAGGCGAGCTCTCACCTTGCCAGTGTGAAAGGTTGCCAAAGCAGGGAGAAAGTGTCTACTCACTTATTCTAGGAGCATGTAGTGCTTTTGTGTTTCAAGCCTTTGTAGATTTGCAATGCCTTTAAAACCCCTCGCAACTGTCCAACGTGGGGTGTTTAATTACCAGGTAAAACTATTTTTTTAGACTCCATTTAATTATTTGATTGCACAGTAACCAAAGAGTGTAAGAGGGCTGTAGCCAGAAGGCACTTCAAAGCAATGCCTTGATGTTTCTTAGTGGGCATTAATGGTTTCTGAAGGCAGGAGATTGTTTAAAAAAAAATATTAAAACCCTCCTCATGATCCCGCCAGCAATCTCAAAAAAATGCATAAACACTGGAATCCTCTGCCAGGGAAGAAAAAAAAGAGTTCAAAGGGATCTGAGAGTTTTCATGTAAAGTTTAGAGTTTAAGGCGTGACTGTTGGCTACGGAGCCCCACTGTTTGAACTCTTGTTTATTAAAAACAGTTTCCCAGCATTTCACAGGGTTCAGAAAGACAACAGCAAAGTGCAGCCTTTTGCACAGCTCAGCCTTTAAAGGCTCCATTGATTTCTACCTATATGTTTTATCTCTCCTTTTTTTTTTCTTTTTTTTTTTTTTTTTTTTTTTTTTTTTTTTTTTTTTTTTTTTTTTTTTTTTTTTTTTTTTTTTTTTTTTTTTTTTTTTTTTTTTTTTTTTTTTTTTTTTTTTTTTTTTTTTTTTTTTTTTTTTTTTTTTTTTGATCAAATGCTGAAGTTTAGCACAATATCCAAGAGCAGGCTGAGCTGGGGCTGCGGTGGAGAGAACCGCTCTGAGGAAGAGTTTGACTTTACTTTTTAAAATACTTTTTAAGAGTTCACTCCAGACTCTGCAGTGCCCCAGAGGGCTGGATGACAGCAGCAGCAGCAGAATTAGGAAATGACAACTTGGCTGGCCCCAGACTCCGACTGCCTTTTTGATATTATCGCCAACCCTCCAGCCTTTATCTGAGCCTCAGCTCTCAATCAACGTCCAGCCAAACAATCGGCCACTGGGAAATGAAAAGTCCTTTTTTTTTTTTTTTCCTCAGGGTGGGAGATAATCCTTCAGCCTGTCCTGTCTGGACATGCATCTTATTTTTGATGAGGCCACCACCACACCGAGAGCGGGCTCGTTCTTTTCTCTGCCTATACATCTCTCTCTCTCCTGTGGCTTCAGCCAGCCTCACTTGTCCAAAAAAAAAAAAATCCTACCTTTTAAAGTCAGGGGTTTTTACCCAGGAATGAAGTGAAGGGAAATCTGCAGCATGTTGCAGCTTGGTCCTGCTGGCTGTGGCTGGGGAAGAGCTGGGCTTTGAAGGGGGAGGCATCTGGACCAGCTGGACAGTTCACAGCAAGATGCCACAACTCCTGCAAGGGCAAGGAGAGGAGACACACAGGAGCACTGGGAAAATCCTGTGCTGTCCTGGGAAAAAAGCTCGCAGCTGAGTGTTTTTTAGCAAGTTCTTAAGTCTGACTGGAGAGATCTGAAGATAACACAGCTCAGAGCCGCCCAAGCTTTGCCTTTAACAACAGAGGGGTCTAGAAGTACTGCCAGAAGATGTTATAAAAGGCACATTAGGAGCAGAATTAAAGTAAACATAAACCAAAACAAACAGAAACATCTGCTGAGCAGGTAGCCTGAGAATAAACTCCTTATTAAAGCTGTTCTCCAGGCTGAATCCTCAGCTCCAAGTCACGGGGGCGCTGCCAGGTGACACCGGCCGCGCTTCTGACACAGGAGAGAGCGAGCTAATAATAGTGTCGTGTCAAAGCCCGGCTTTGCCTCGCACAAACACATCAGAGGGGAGGGAAAATAGGATGTGCAGGCAACAAACAGGGGTTTGCTTGAGTTTCTGGTTCGGTCCTGCCCTGCAAACGTGGCTGGGAGCTAAGGAGAGATGCTCCAGAGAACGTCTCCGTGCTCGGAGGGCTGCAAGCTGGAGCAGGATGGGGGAGGATGGGAAGAGGATTTCTAGTACCCCCTCGAGGGAGATGGGTGTGTGTGATGGAGTATGGCAGGTCGGGGTGAGATCAAGGCCCTGGGCATTTAAATCACGCTCAGGGTTTTGCAGCAGAGTCACCGTGTTCAAACCTGAGAACGAGAAACAGCGTCCCCTTGACTGAGGAGATGTGAAAATGTCTCTGTAACTACAAATCAGGTGAGACAAACTCATATTTTAAATGCAGTGGGAAAGTGGAGAAGAAAAAAACCCCTCATACACACACACAAACCCCCCAAAACTCCCTAAAAACTAAAAAAGGAAGGAGCAGCAAATTATTTCCTCCATACAGCTGATGGCAAAGTGATGCTCCAAAGATGTCCCTGCAACAGCCACAGTGGAAAGATGAGGTTATCCTTCTTATCCTCCTGCCACCCCCACTCCCAGCAAAAATCTCCTCCTTCCAAACTCCAGGGATTGACGGAAAATATGAACTTAATTTTGGGCTCTGTTTTCCTTAAATCGGCACAGTTCCAGTAAAATCAGATTAAAATACCTCCAGTCCCTGATGTTTGGGGATATTTAAAGTCAGATCAAAGCACTTTTAACCAGCCCTTTTGGTAGCAGGTTTGATGAGAAACACAGGTGCAGGAATACATGAAGCTGGGCTGATTTAAATGCTGCCTTGCAATGCTGCTTCTGATCCCTTAAATATCAGCTGGGGGCGGGCAGGAGGAATGGATGGATGATGTTTTCATAGAAGATGACAATTACCTTTTTTTTTTTTCCTGAATGCAATTTGAGCTGCTTCATTTTCTGCATGAAAACTTTAACTTGCTTTTTTTAATTTTTTTTTTTTGTCTTTAATAATTACTTGGAGAAAGAGACTGTCAGGCCACAGAGAAGTGGAGGGCAAAGTGATTTACAGATCGTGATCCTTAAAGCACAAGATGTTGACTTGTGCTTGTGAGGGACCAGCACAAACTCCACAGCTCATGCACACAGACCCGAAGGTCCAAACCTGGCACACAGATGAATTTTTGGTTGCTTTCTGCAGAATTAGCTGGTTCTGGTGGGGTTGTGGTGATTAGTGAATAAAACCAAACCCAGCTGCAGTGGGTGGTTATGAAGGGGGTTGAAATAATTCTCTGCAGCCTTAACCCAAACCCAGCAAGTGCTGGTGGGTTTGGTGGGCAGAGGATGCAAAGTGGAGCTGATGCAGGGGCTGGACTTGTGCATTGGCACAGGTATTTGTCAGGGATTTTGGGGATGACACATTCCACCCAAAAAGGCTCGGGGCTCTCGTGTCTTTCTCATCCTGCCTCCAGACAATGCCAGCTCCTTTCAAATCACACCCTGTTGCCCCAAAACGAAGGAAATGAAAGCGGGTTAAATTTAACCATCTGATAACACCAATTAAAAGCTGTCACTGTTATAGTTCAGGGAAATCAGTGTGTTTCTTACAAAGGGTTCAGCCCTGTTTGTTGACAAACGATGTGACCCCAGCAATTCATCCCCAGTGGGACAGGATGGGAAGTACTATAGGATTTTCTCTGCTGGGAGCTTTCAAGTTTTATTGTGTGCAATTAAAATGCAGATGAATAACATAGTAAAATAATAAAATGCTCCTCATAAAAGTGCCCCAGTGAAACTAAACTGTCAAAGCACAAGAGGGGAAAAAAGCCCAACAAAAGAGCAAACATTGCTTCCTCTCAAAACATCATGGAAGTTTAAACAAACTCTGATATCAGGAGATCCCAAAGCCAGTGGTTCAGTTACAGCTTCCCATCTGCTCACCCACAGCTCCTCGAGAAGGTCTTGGGGCTCTCAGTTGTGTGTGCCCCACAGCCCCTAAAAGCTGGGCTGCCACGCAGGCCCCCAGCCCCACATCACCCCCGGGGCCATCTCAGCCCCATCACTGCCCTGGCCAGCCACTGCTGTCCCCACCTGCACTGCAGGTGACCTGGGGTTGGAGGGACACACAGACACCATCCTGCCCCAGGGCAGCACCCTGCTCGGGCTGATCGCTTTTGTTAACGTGCCCTAAGGTTCATATTTTTCACATTCCTTTTTTTGGTGTGATTTTGCTGCAAAGGGGACAATCAAAACCATGCTGCCTGAATGGGAAATTGCTGCGTTTGTGTACAATATATTGTTTAACAAAGTTGCTCCGAAGTTATTAAATAAGATGCATAAAATAAGCCAGGCTTGGACTGTCAGCTCAAGGGCCAGGAAGTCAGAAGATGCCAGATTTGTGATTCCCTCTTAGACTGAACATGCACAGGGAGGAGAATCAAGCCAAGGACACCAGCTGTGATACAACCCGGGCTGGAAGTGGTCATGGGGTGGGTGGTGCAACACCTGGCACACAGTGGGAACACAGTGGGGACATGCTCCTGCCAACATCACCAACTAGTCCCTGGTCCCCACCCCAGCAAATCCTCTCCTGCAGATCCATTCTCCATTCCCTCAAACCCCACCTGCACTTTTACACGAACAGTAAAAGCACCATAAAATCCTAATGGTAATAAAGAGAGAGAGAGAAGTTTCTCTTGTGCTGAGCGACAGGGCTGAACAGGAAACAAGGCCGGCACCAGAGATGAAAACCAAACGAGACGCAGAGCCTGGACACCAAGAAGGAAATCAGACATTAAAGCTGAGGGGCAGCAGCTCTCTGCAGTGTCCTCTTGGAGGCTTTGAGCCTCACAGCTGAGCACTGCCCTGAGGAACCCCGGCAAACCAAGGTGCAGTTTGGATAACACACCTACGTGGTGCATTTCAGGTACCTGATCCAGCAGTAAAGAGACACCCTGAGCTGAGACTGCTCAGGGAGGTAGAAGTTTCCTCCAGATTGGTTTGTGCACTCTCAGGAGATGCTGAAGTGTATTTTGGGTGGGCATCTGAGACGAGATGATCCTATCTACTAATCCATGGCTAAGTCAAGAGCACCAAGGCACCCCATAACATCCCCAAGGGCAGAGAGACACCCCACAAGGTCCTTTGGTCAACACAGTTTGCAGCCCTATTTCCACTGGATCTCCCCTATCACATCAGCCACTGTCCCCTGCAGTTCCCAAACCCCAGATGCAGCTCTCCAGATTTACATCTCTGTAGGATTTGTTCCATGTGGAGCATCTCAGAGCAGCTCCTGCCTTCCCTCAGTGGCTCCTGCACTCACAGTTGTGATTTTTCCGCTCTCTCATACGGTCATTGAACTCCTGTTATCTCCCCGAATTAATATTAATGGCTTCCTTTAAGCTTCTCCTTTAGCTCTCCCTCCTTCCAATGACTTTTTGATGATTTTGATTCTCCCAGACTCCTTTCTTCCCCTGTCCTCATGCTGCTTGTCTGCTCTAATCTGCAGCGTTGCCCTGAGATAGCACCGGTGGCACTTGACCTGAAGGGTTTGTGCAGGGGACGTGGAGCAGGGCGGGTTTGGGTGCTGCCCTCAGGACTCCAGTTGGGATGAGGGGCTGGGAGTGATGCAGGGACAGCCTTTGGGATGTGTCAAGATGCAAAGAGCTGATCTGAAGCAGCTTGGCCAAGCCCCACCTGCCCAGAAGCTGCTGCTTCTGCACAGTCACAGGAGGAGACACCAAGTGATGGAAGTTGTCCCCTTTCCCTCTGTCCCTCCAAATTACTGCACAAATATTTCAATCTGATGGGGAAATCATATTAAGCAGGTTGTTCTGTCTCATAATAAAGCCTGTAGAGGCCTTTCCCAATACTGGGCGTCTCTTTATTGTGCTGACCCTGCTGGCACTTCCCAGCAGCCCCAGAGGTATGTGGAGACAGATGATGTGGTGGAACCTGACCTGCTCCTGAATTCACCAGCCCTTCCTATCTCCCCCAAAATACGTTTGTCCCATGGACCACTTACACAGCATCTCGTACCCAAATCCCACTGGGCAGCCTGTTTGGGGACGTCCATGGGCTCCCTTGCCCCTGGAAAGGCAGCTCATTTTAGACACTGCCAATCTCTTGTCTGACCAAGCTGGGCTCTGAATTTTGTCCAGGATGACAGAGAAACAGATTGAGCAACACCCAAGCATGTGCAAATCAGGACTTTTGCAAAACGCTGCCTCCCGCCAGCCAGCTCTCTGGGATGGAAGCGGAGGACGCCGACATGTTTGGTCCCAATTTACAGCCTTAGCAATGCTTTTAACCCCTGCTCAGCCTCTCCCCCTGCCCAGGGCTCTCTGCAGACGCTGCTGCACAAAACCCACCAAAACGGGGGTCACAAGAACAGGCTCCGGGAGGTTTTTGTCCTTGTGCAGCCCAAGAGGGACGAGACGATGCCCATCCCAGTTACTGCATTAGTCTAAATCCATCCTTTCACTGCTCTAAAGCGTTTGCTTAAGGCAGAGCTTTCTCTGGGGTCCAGGATCTCTTTCTTGCATTTTATGAGTTTTTTTCCTAATTATGGAATCTCTTTCAATCTGGCCCTCCTTTGATCACAGCTGGCCCCAGAGAGAAGTCGTCTTGTCTGGATCGACTGAGAAAAGAAAGAGATGAGAGGCAGAAGTGACCTGCCCGAGATGACTGAGAAAACCTGCTGCAAAGCAAAGATTTGAACAGCAGCTCTGCACAGGCACAGCTTTAGAGAAACCTCGGGACAAACCTTCCTCCGTGTGTGATCAATCACCGCATCCTTCCAGGTAAACCACATTTCAAATGGGACCCCAGGGTGAGCCATCAGTTAGCGCTTCCTGCAGCTCTTTTGCTCCCCCGTCACAGGCAGGATGAGAACGGACCATTCCTGAGTGTCCAAAGGGAATTTCTGAGCCAGGGCATGTTACTGGTGCAGCAGAAAGCCATGCCAGCACAGAGGAGACCCCGCTCCCATTCAGCTGACAGATCACAAAGGGCTTCCTATAAAACTCAGCTAAATGAGGTTTCTCCTGAAAAAGGGCTATTTTCAGTGCCACTCTGATTATTTGCCCTCTGTTGTCTTCCATAAAGGACACTGTGAAGTTAATGATCCAGCCGTGGAATTTTAAATAGCTGCTTCATGACTAACAACATGTGCTCCGGATCAGCCCGAGCCTGTATTTACATATTTCCCATGATAAGTCAACATATGGTTCTTGTTTGTAACATGGAGTTGCACTCTTCATATTATTACCTTTTTTTCCCCCCCCCCCCCTTTTACTTCTTTTCACAATTACGGGGGGGGGAAACTTTTTCTTTTAATTATTGTTAGCAAAAGCACTGTACATATAAGAAGCTATTAGGGTAACCAGGAGCCTGCTAATGCCTTTGTTTTGATTCCCACTCGACCCTGAGCTGGTTTGTCACACGGGGACCTGGGGCCACCTTCATGAGCACTGCTGGATGCTCAAGGTCATTTCTTCCCCCCTCACACCACAGGACAGGGTTTCACAACCCTTCCCAACAGCCTGGCACTGGCACTCTTTGGGAAACTTGTTCTAGTAGTTTGAATTTCCTCTCTTTTGCATTTGCAGTTTTGAGAATGAAGATAATTTGTACAACTGTTGTTGGGTAGGTTGGGGGGTTTTTTTCCCCTCTTCCCCCTCTATTTTCCTCCTCACATCAAAGCATCAGCTAATGGCTGGATATAAACCTCCTAAGTGCTCTCATGGCACAGTTGGAATCACAGGAATTGATTCCAGTGTTGTTTTCCCCTGTGCTCTGCTCCCTTAACTCCCCTCATACGATTCAAGTCCCAGGGCTTCACCTATTTCCTTTGGGAGATTATTCCACATGGGAAATGGGCTCCAACCATGAAGAATTTTTTTTTTTCCTTCAACCCAGTCACAAAGATTATTTCCTTTATTTAATCTTATTACTCCCACTTGAACCAGGCTAAATAATTCCCATCCTCCCTGGGTATTTACACCCCTCTCACACTTGCCGACAGACACCGTATCCCACCCTTAGCCATCATTTTGCCAAGCTAAACATGTGTAACTCTTTTAATCCTTCCTCATAAATCAGTCCAGCCCTTTCATCATTTTTATTGCTCTTCTCTGAATCCTGTCCAATTTGTTGACATTGTTCTGCTCTTTAGGTGCTCGGAGGATGGATATTCCAGGTGAAATTTCACTGGTTGCATGTTCCAGGGTTAATTAACAAAAGTTCCCTCTCTGCTTTACCTGCACACAGTTCATGGGATTGAGGCTTGATGCTGCATCCTCTACTGATGGGAAAAAGGACCCACTGATATCCCTTGGGATAATGATCCTGGGATTTAGTCCCCCTAAAGCTCAGTTATAACCTGTTTGAGGATGTCTGGTGCTTATATCATCCCATGGAACCATCAGAGGGTGATCCTGCACTTGGGGCTGAATTAGGGGAGGGATTTCACTCAGCAACATCCAGTGCTCTAGAGAGACCAGGCAAGAATTTGGGGGCTCCACTTTGAAAGCCCACCTAAACCTCACTTGGGGGCAGGTCTGGGACAAAGCCCCTTCTACCCCAGGGGCTCCTGGGGACACTTTGCTCCATGTCAGTTCTCTCTGGATATCAATGATATCACCACTCATAGAATCACAGGACCATTAAGGTTAGAAAAAAAACTCCAAGGCCATCGAGTCCACCCTTGGACCAAATACCACCATGGCCACTAAACCATATCACAAAGTGCCACAATTCCTTGTTCTTTGAACGCTTCCAGGGATGGTGACTCCACTGTTTCCCTGGGGAGCCTGTTGCAATGCTTAACCTCTCTTTCAGTGAAAGGATTTTTCCTCATATCCAACCTGAACCCCTCCTGGTGCAGCTTGGGTTAGTGTTAGACTATTTGCAGACAAATAGACCGTGATAATAAATACCTCAGCGAGATCAAAAGATCCTTAAACAGCCTTAATAAAAAAATAAAATAAAAGATCAGAGAAGTGCAATTTGGTTCTGTTCTTCACCACTTCTCTGCTCTTTGGGAAGGCAACTTTTTACATTTCAAAGATCCTTGTGCCATTGTATGGAGAGAGCCAGGCTGAGCGCTTTGTGCTTCCCTCAGTTTTGTCCAGTGGTTGTCCCACTAACCAGCCTCCTGCCAAGGGAAAGGGATTTCTCCCTTCTCCTGCTGACAGCAGCTTTGCTTTGAAAGTGAGAGTTGTCTGCTTCTTAATTAGTGCTGTCATGAGCTGGTCACTCCGGGCTGGGAGTGGAGCAGAGGAGCTCAGCTCTTCACTCCCCGCGCATCCTGGGGAAGCGAATCCAGCTCAGCCTCCGCCGGGAGCTCCTGGGGGTTCTCCTAATGGCCCCATTCAAACCATGAAACACACCTCAGAAGCCTTGCAAATAAATGCAGGCCACTTTCTGGGAAGTGCAGGGATTGATATGCTATAAAAGAGTTTCCTTTCAGACCCCAGGTATCCCGAGGTGCTTCACACAATAGCGCTCGGGGCCGGCTCGGATCCTGCCGTCAGGATTCTGTTCAGAGGCTGTTCACCCAAAGACTGCTCACCACACACACACACACACACAAATCATTAACCTCTGAAGAGCACAGAGCACCTGTCTGCAGAGGAACATGTGCAATTATTACTGCCACCAGCGGTTTGGTTTATTCCAGAAGCACCTTAAAATGGAGTCCTGGGCCTGGGGTTGCTCTGTGGGATGTGCCACACGAGCAGCACAAATGATGGGGTGACTAAATGACAGCAGGGTCCCCTCCAGCCTCCAGCTCCATCACCCTCCTCTTTCTCCCATGAAGAAAAGCCATTCCATCACAACCAGACCAGGGAATGCACCTAGTGCTCCATAAAATTCCTACTTTTTCTTTTTTTTTTTTCCCTCAAACAATATTTTATCTGGAAAAATTAGCAGTAAATCAAGATGGAGACTTTTTGACCCAACTGTGGTGCAGTCAGCTTCTCTCCATCTCCCTCAGCGCAGATTCCCAGCTGACTGCTGGGCTCAAAACCACACATATTTCCCTTTGTGTGTTGATTTGAATCCACACAAAATACAGGATAACTTTCCTTTGAAGAAAGTGGGAAAGCAGTATGGCAAGGAGCCTAGGTAGGTATTGAGTTACTTTCTGTAATTCTTATTTTCTCTAATGAGAGGCTTTGGAGAAAGATATTCCCCTGGTCACCCTGCAAGTCAGACAGGTACAACAACAAGTACAGCAGACGGGGCTGTGTGATCTAGAGATGGCTTTGAACCTGCTCCCAGGATACAAGAACTCCTGAACTTTAAAGGTATTTAGATCCCAATCTGGATCTGTGCATTGTGGTTGACCATTTACTCCACTCCCCCACCATATTACGTATATATATATATTTTTTTTCCAACAGTGACCAGATGAAAACATGAGATGTGAACAACTTCTGACCTCCAGGCAATTGCTGGCATCTCAGTTTCTTGACTTACGTTTGTGAAAATGAGAGGACTTCCACGAACGTGCCTAGCACATGACTTGCAGCATTTCCCTGAAAATATCACTCCATTTTACACATCAGCCCAGCTCAATGCAGTTAGAAAATAAAATAAAGCACAGGGATACAGTAGGAACACGTGTAGCTCGTGTGGTTCCCATGCCAGAGCACTTTATCAAATCCCGTTTTTTTCCCTGCTGGGATCAGCACAGTAACTTTCCCCATGTTTGAGACAACTTCCAACATGAGACTGGAGATGAGACAAGGATCCTGAACAAACACAGGATTCCCTGACATCAGCGTGATACCCTCATAGGAGAATCAGAATTTCAATGAATTTATCAAGGCCAGGAGGGGAGGTAATTAAGATACATAACTCGGGCCAGAGCAGCTCCCTGAGTACACACCAACAGCATACAGATCTCAGATGAGAACAATTCTTTTAATCTTTTCATGACATTTCACATTTACTGCTCTGCAGAAAGACTGCAGATCCTTTGGGTGGGTTCTGCCAGCGTGGCTTCACCTGCCCGTGCTACCCACAGCGTTGTGTGTTCCTGCTCCGTGGCTGAACACACCTGCAAACATCCCTCCCTCAACATTTCTATGAATTAAAAACAATTAGTTCCCATGAATTCATTGTGGAGGCAACTTTGAAGTTCTCCCTTTGTGAGCATCGGGGTCATTCAGAGTCATTTGCTGCAGAGACTGAGGAGAGGAATCAGGATCTGGGTAGGTGAGGACAGCCAAGGAGCCACGGTGTAATTTGTAAATCCAATAAGCAGCTCAGGAGCTGTCCCACAGGATTTCCTGCCATCACTGGTGATGCTGGTATGTGTTACAAGAGTGGACAACAACTGGCATCTCCAGAATATTTTAGATCTTTTATCTCTACTATTACATTTTCAATAGGCTTTAAAAACGCAAGACCTTTCCTTAATTTTCACTCTCAGTGGCAGAAGCACCCATGAAACTACAAGCTCAGTTTGGCCCTGGAGCTAAATTCGGTGGCTCTCACAACCTGGAAAGCCTAGGCTGTGCTAACAGGAGGAAAAAAAAAATTCTTGGAAGAGGAACTTTTACTTCTTTTGAAGTCAGAATGGATTTGCAAGGGTCTTAAGTGATGAGGGGACAGTTTTAAGTAGAGAGGATATGTGTATAATTTTAACCATGTAAATAGTCCTTTGCAGCCTGGGAATCTTCAGACTTTTCAAAGCTTTAAGAAGTTGGCACTGCATACTTGTTAAAATCAGTTTAACCACTTGCCAAGAGGTTTAAAGAAAGACGACACCTATTTTGCATGAATAGTAATATTACTCTGATGAATTTAGTTATACTAATGGGAGAGCTTAAAGAATATGCTCCTGCCCCTGATGGAATTTTTAAGGCAAATAATAAGGTTCTGGAGGGTGTAACCTAAAACAGACATTTCATAAAAGATTCATCCTTGAACAAAAATGTCATGAAAGCATGAAATGAAAACTAGACGACAATCAGAGTTCCTCTTGAAGTGCTTTGTAGTAATTATTTTTTAAAATCCTCACAAAAGGCTCCATTCAATTGCAGAATAGCAAGTGAGGCCTGGATGGTTCAAGGCCAAATAATTTCTGCAGTGGAAAAAACAGCTTCAGTTCTTCAGTTCTGATGTGAGGTATTTTAAATGGGCACGAGCTTCAATTATTGCTTTCTTTTCCCCAGCTTCTGTGGGACATGAATTGCCCACAGATAAACCCCCTGCTCTGCAAAGTGGTGACCAGCATCGCTGGCAGCTCTAGTGCTCCTGATTTCACAGTGACACCAAGAATCACAGCCTTTGGATAAGGGCCAAGGGGCTTGTGGCACCATATTTTGGGCTGGAGATCCCTCTTCTGCCAGCTGGTCCAGTCATTCTGGAGGGTGGACCCCGCTCCTGGGTGACTAAGAGTACACCAGGTTGGGAAGGTTGGACCATTTCCTGTCTCCTGCCTCCTTTATGTCCTGTTTGCACCCCACAGACCCCACAACCAGCTCTTGGCTGTTCCAGCAGGTTGTTTCAGGGTGGGAGGTGGCCATGGAACAAGGGAAATGCTACACTACCAGCCCTTGTCCTCGTCCTTGCTGCAAGGAGGAAGCCACAAAAGCAGCATCTCCCCAGCTCCTGGGGGAAATGTGTCCTGGAGAGGAAGGTGGGACCAGCACAGATGCTTAAGAACTGCACATGGGAGAGAGAATTTAACAGTCATGATCAGATGAGCAGCAACAGCACCACTGATACCACCTGTAGATATCACCTTAAATGACTGCCATGGCAGAGCCACATCACCACCCTTGGGTGACAGATCTGCTCTAGCTAAAGGTATTCTCCTGTGATGGAGTTGCACTTTTTGGTCATTCAGACTGTAAACATGGCCTGGAAAGTGCCAGCAGCTGGAGAATCAGCCACCTAGATCAAAGAAATACTGCTGATCCATATCACCAAGAGGCAGAAGACACCATTTCCCTACCCCAGGTCTTGGTGGTGACCCCAGTGGAAGCTGGTGGGAGTGATATGTCTATGAATGACCCCTCAGCAGCTCCAAAAGCCCAATTTCCAGCTGACTCTACTGCACTCCCCTCGGAGAAAGGCCCGTTCTTGCCTGTTTGGTGGTGTTTGTAGTGGTGCTTAAGCAGCACAAATGGGTGAGAATCAGTCAGTAACACTCGCTGGCACACTGGCAAGTGCTCACCCTGAACATGCAGGGTCCTGCCTGGCAGAGAGAGCCAGGCTTGGCTGCCGACACCTCCCGCCCATCCCTGCCGTCCCCCCAGGGCTGTTTCACACTGTCTGAGCTTTCATCTCTTTATTTTCCCTTCCCTTGCCCCGTGCAGGAAAAGGCATTTCCCGAGCTGCCAGAGGTGCAGGTGCTGGCAAGTGGACATTTCTCTCCCTCTGGGGAGTCACTGAGTGGGGCAGGATGGATCCCTGGGGAGAAGAGCGGCAGGCAGAGCAAGGCAAAGGGTTGACATTGCTCACTGCATCGACTGCTGTTGGTGTTTTTAACACGTGCAGCTTCTCTCCAAGCCCACAGTGTGCCCAGCCTGCCCAGGGGAGTCAGGCTCACGCCCCAGCATCCCCGAAATGCGGGTGACAGGGACGTCATTCTTCACTCCAACAATAGCAGCTTGTTCACAGCTCCATACCAGCCTGGTGAAACTCCAAATTTTCAAGTGTGTTTGAGTTGGGGCTTAGCTAAACAAAACTGGTTTTCTAAGGCATGCTGAGGGATTCTCACAAGCTTCTACATCCCCAGTTCAGACTTGCTTCTGATGTCCTTCCCCCAGCATCCTTCCCCTCTCTCTCTCCTTGTTTATGCTGTTCACCCCTTTGGCAATTCTAATTTAGCACTGAAAATCCTCCTGGTCCTTCTTAAACCGAGGGCTGACCTGTGTTTAAGACTGTGGGGTTTGAAGCAGAACCTATTCCCCACCAGAAGATTTTAATTTTGAGCTAAGTGCTGCGCTTTGTTTCCAAACGCTTTATTTAAAATTGCTTCAATGTGTAGCTTTCCAAAAAATTATTTCCCTTTTTCTGAGGCTTTTTTTCTGGCTTTGGATTTTTTCCCCCTCCTGATTTTTAGGACTTCTTCCTCTTTCCTGAGGAAATACCACCCTCTGAACCAGATCTCCTGCGAACTGCCTCCGGACCTTCCCGCAGATGAGCAACCTGTCCGTGCCTCAGTTTACATAGGTGTAAAAACCCAGGGAGCATCATTTCCCTGCCTCAGAGAAGCACAGGGAAACTTAATTAACTAACTAATGCCTACAAAGGGATCCTGTATCCTCGGGTGGACAATCTATATGGAAAACGCACTTCTGAGAGAGTGCCACGAGCGCTTCGAGCTGGAGATGGAACAACAGGAGATCACAGGGACTTGGCCATGCTCCTCCTCCTCCAGCAACTCCTCGGTCTGTGCATCTGTTTCCCCTGAGGGACTCATGAGGAGCCTGCAGAGGGAGAGGACTGAGGGCAGCTGGGCTCCTGTTCTCCCCCTGGGGTGTTCTCAGGAAGGGGACAGGGACAAGCAGCGGTGACAGTGCCCGTGTGCAGTTTGTGCACGACTTTGTGGAGCTCCTGGACTGGTGCTGGAGGGCATGAGCAGGTCTCCCTTTCCTTCCAAGCCCCTCCAAAGCCTTTGGAGATGAAGGAGGTGCAGCGTCCCATGATGGGACAGCAAGAGGAGAAGTGCCTGTGATCAAGGAGGAGCAAGAACTGGTGGAAGCACAGGATGCTCAGCCTGGGTTTGACATGGATCCTGTCCCGAGGCAGCAAGAGAAGGTGTGAGATGGGGCAAGTCCTGGAGAGGGACTGGGGAACGGTGCTGGAGGCTGGACCCTGCAAGCCTCTGAGCTAGGAGTGGTGACCCAACCTGCTGCTGGGGAGCAGGGCCATGTGGTGTGGGACAAGCCTTGCTGGGGGCTGTACACACACCTGCTATTGGGGTTTTGTGCACCTGCTCTTCCCCTGGAGGGGGTTTTTGGAGCAGAAGTCTCTGCCAGGTGAGCACGTCCCTGGTGATTGGGGATCTTAGGTAATCATGAATATCTGAGGTGCACTAGTTATTGTTCCACTCTTCACATTTATTGCCAAGCGTAGCTACAAAATTTATGAAGTGGTTTGCACTCCCGTGCTAGACTGACACATTTCGAGAAGTCAGAAACAAATCCTCTTTTCAACTGGAATTTAAAGCTGTTTTGCAACATTTCTCCAACAGAGAACACTTTTAAGGCAGAAATGTTCAAAGTTCAAGGCCTGCAATGGACTTCCTACTTCGTTACTACCATGAGCAGCAGTGTTACTCAGCTCTTCCCTCCAGTTCCCCCTGAGCAGGATGGAGAGCTGGTGATGCTCTGGTAAATTCAGGCAACTCCAAAACTGGACATGAACATACATGTGGGTTCAAGCACCACTGATCTACCTCAGTGCTTAACTCCAAATACAAGGTGAGTCTCACTGGATAGCTCATATTAAAAGCAAAATACAAACTTCAGACTGTCACCACGGGGACAAAATATTCAAGTGACAGTTTAAACTGTCCAACATTAACATTTGATATTTTTTTTATTGCCTTCCACTGGCTACCTTTGGCACATCACCCATCCCACTAATGGCCACCTTGTTATTAACCCTGGATTTCATGGTCATTAAACTTGAGTTCAGCAAGTCACAGATGACTTTATTAGGCATGACTTCAATAACCACCATTTTAATTGCACAAGCTCTCCTCTACGCCCACCCCGAGCACAAGCTATTTTTAAGCTGGAGCAACATTATCCTTTCCACTGGGCAGCTCAGTGTGCCATCACACAGGGCACTCTGCCAGCAAAAAAAAATAAAAAACAAACATCTAAATAAAATGAAGCAGGGCAAGAGCTCACCCATTTCTGTGCTGCTTTGAGGTACAAGCCACATCTGATAAGGCAGAAGCGAGACCGCAAGAACCACATTCTGCTCAGGGTTCTGATGAAAAGGGTAACGGGGAAAGGAGGTGAGATGGGGCTCAGCTGACAGGCTGGGTCAGGCTCGTGGCTGGCCACAAAGTCCACAACAGGGAACAAACCTGTCTGCTTCAAAAAAAATACCAAAAAAATTCCTTTTACAAGCGCGTGGCTGTGCCCACCCTACAGAGGAAGCACAGGCAGGTTGCACCAGGAGCAAACACCACGTTGGCTCTGCTAAAGCACCACCTGTCCTGCTGCAAATCCCCCCTTCTTACACCATTATGGACCTCCAAGGGGCTGTGTCCAAGATGGGCAAACCAACCCTCTCGGCTGGGTCTGACGGGAGAGAAGGGGTCATTTCTTCCCAAGGGGAGGGTGTTTTAGAGCTAAAACTAAAAGTAAGAGATTTTGGAAGGTGGAAGGTGACCCTGTCCATGGCAAGGAGGGCTGGGGTGAGATGATCTTTAAGGCCCCTTCGAACCCAAACCATTCCATGAATCTATAATGATTCTACACCAGTCCTGCACTTGAGCATCATCTTAGGAGCTGGTTTATGCCTCAAGTGCAAAGCATCATCTTCCTCTGCATTATCATAATTAACAAAACAAAACTGTTCTTAGCACTGAGCCTCTCAGGGAAGGAGTTCCCCTTCCCCTTGCCTGATCAGCCCTTCAACACCAACCCTTGCAGGCCTGGATTTTCATTTGGATAGATGACCTGTATTGGGAGACACCCCCAGCAACCTGTCTTCATCCCTTCTCTGCACTGGAGGTACTGTGACTTCTTTCAGATACCCAAATTACAACAGGAAAAAAAAAATTATGCCCAAATCCCAAATTTAAATTAACAAGAAACCCACTCCCAAACAAATCAGAAAGAAAAACAGTTTTGAAAGTTCATATTTTTCCCGCTGCACTGGGACCAACACGGAAAATGATTTTTGTCAGAAAAAGGGGATCAATATCCACCAAACTGGATTCCACGGCAAGCTGGGCTGCATGGCTGGCATGGACAAATTCATTTCTGCATGAACTGTGTTAAAGCACATTCACATCCTCAGGGCATGCAAATGCAGGGTTACCATGCTGCAGCTGACACAAGCCTTGATAAAATCTTCACCTCTCAAATAAAATAATAATAATAAAAAAAAAAAATTTAAAAAGCCCCCAAACCCCAAGAACTAAAGCAGAGCCTTCCCAGGTCAACAGATCCTTCCACAGGCACAGGAAATCTTCAAGGATATTCTCGAAGCAGCCGCAGCCTCAGATCTCCCGTTCAGGCACAGCCCTACCACTCCTGCATTTTACACAGGCCCTTCCTGATAACTTTTATTGCACCGTTTAAAAACATAATCGAGCATGTGATAAATAATTGTGTTAGCTCTGCACCCGTGAACGGCTTTAACTCGCAGCTTGTGCTCGGTAATGAATGTCAGAGGACGTGTTAATAAAAAATTAAATCGCCAGAGCGTGGTGTCAGGGTACATACTTTTGGAACCTAATGCTGTTAAGTTTCCATGTCATGTGAACTATAATGTACAGTAGCAAGGCACAGGCATTCCTGCTCCCTTTGAATTGGGCAGATGTTTTGTGCTCCCAGAGAAGATCCTAAAGAGAGACGCAGGCTCTTAGTATGTATCCATTATAACATTATTAGCCACACTCCTAATTAATCCTTAGGAATTCCAGGCATTTTTCATTTAGTTTTGAGTAAAGGAAAAGGGGGAAAAAAAAAAAAAAGGTGCCTTAACAACTATTTGTGTCGTAGAGTTCATAAATGAGCCCATCACCCTATACCAGAACTGCTATAATTTTATCGGAATGAAAACCATTCCCTTTGATCTCCTCCAGTTCTTAAATCCAGCAGTTGTGTATTCAAACATCAATGGAAATGTGGTTTCAAGCTTCCTCTTTCATTATCTTTCTCAAAGATAAAAAAGAGCAAAAAGAAAAAAAAAAAAAGTTCTGAGCTTTAGAGATGAGGCAATATTTTTACAGTAATTTCTCTATCTGATTTCATCCTGTTTACAGAAGCTGCTGTTTGGAAGATCTACACCACCCCCCCACCCCATTTTCGAGATGGCTTTTCTTTAAATAAACGTATATTAAAAAAATAGAACAGACAACAAAGTCGGCTTCCTGCTTGCTCTTTATTGTAAAGGAGATAAGGCTGCTAAATGCTGCACTATCTGACTTTGGTTTGGTGCGTGACCTACATGGATCAAGATGGAGATTTAATGATTAAACTTAACTCCTTTATCTTCAGCAAAGGGGGAGGGCGGGGGGGGAAGGAAAGAGTACCCAAACAAACTACTTATGTTCTGGCACGATAGAATTACAGTTCAACACAATAATTAACTATCTGACACATTCCTGCCAGGCTGCAGATGTCATTAATGGCTCCAAAATGCCCCTTCTCTGTTGTCATAACCCAGAGCTCTTCTCAGCAGCCAAAACATGCACCTCCTCTACAGAGAGAACCAGGGCTGGCAAGACACATTTCATCCCTCCTCAGCTGATTCATACAGCCCACAGGTGTGTTTCATGCTTCATGTACCACTGATAGACAAATTTAGGAGCAAATTCAATTAAAACAAAACACATCCTTAATCTACCAAACCCACAAAAGCATTTTAATCTCTTCCGTTCAAGGCCCTTCAACTCCAATCTTCCTGTTTGCTTCTTTCCAGCTCTTGAAACGTGTTTTAACCTCTCACACCCAGATAACACAGATCATTTCGCCAACCATTACACATCCAGTGTCTCTGAACAACCCAGGAGAAGACACAGCCCTCTAGATGATTCCCAGGCTGCTCCTCCTGCACCTTATCGAGCCCACTGCAAGTAGATCCTAAAAATCTTGAATTAATCAGCCTCACTACAAACTTCAAAAGGCCTGACACTTCAGTTTGGATGGCTTGTAAAAACTGCACATACCTATGCGTGCAACACTTGTGCAAAAAGAAAGAAAAAAAAAAAAAAAAAAGACTGGCAAACCAACCCCAAACACTCAAGGAAACTCCAAGTCCAACCTGGGTTCACCACAGGGCCTCCTGAGTTTTGTACAGCTCAAACTGTGGGCACTGGCAGTGGGTTTTACTTTTGCATGAAGGCCACATGACGTGCAGCAAGTTTAATGAAGTTTGTTCTTAGCATTATTTCAAACCTCCAGGGCAGCTGTCACCCACGTGGATCAAAACAGCAGGATTTATTTGCATCAACTCCCACTGGAAACAAAAAGCAGCAGCTCCAGCTCCTGCAAGATCCAGAAAAGCAACAAGCTCCCTCTACCTCCAGCACCAGCAAGATGAGGACATCAAGGGCAGAACTCACTCCCCACCTCGGAGCACCAAAGTTCATTAAAGCAAAGAACAAATTTAGGATCTTACCTTCCAAAAAAAAAAAATCCCTGCAGAGCTGCAAGACCAGCTATTTCAGGTGCCAGAGGAGTTTCCCTGCCAGAAGTCCCAAGGCAGCCCCAGCAGCACTCACTACCTGCCCCGGTGGGAGCATTTACCTTAATTAACAAACCCACATGGAGCTGAGAGAAGCATTTCTGCCCCCTCCTCCTTCTCCTGAGGTGTTGACATAAAATCTGGCTGCCCCTGGCCAGGTGGGGTCATTGGTACTAAGAGGTTCACAGGAAAACTGGTTTTGCCTTGACACTTTCTCCTGTGCTGGAATGGAATGGGGTGGGAAGAGATGACTCAGGTTGTCCCTGTGCTGCTGGATGGCACTTCCATTTTCTGACAAGCAGCTTGGGTGAAGACTGAAGTTGTTTTATCAATTCCCAGATCCCCCTTTTCCCATCTTTCATGGCCATCCTCTGTTCCCTAGCTCCCTCTGACTGCTTAAATAGTATAAAAATCCCAAAAATCTGACTCGGAAACCAAATGCCAGCTTAATCCTTTAGACTATTCCCAACCAAAAGTGCTGAAAGGAGGCAGCCTGCAAACACAATGCTCAGCCCTCATCAGGGGAGAGGAATTTCATCCTGGAATGCCATGAATGCTGTCACAGCCAGAAACAGAGTTGCTTCCAGAAGATGCTGTGTAGTAGGAGGGGAGATGCTCAGATGGTCTCTGCATCACCTGGTATTTGATCAGCGTCTTTCCTGTGAGCTCTGGAAAGTTTGTAGCTTTAGATTCCTATGGACAACCACCACAGCTTGACATTTTAGTGCTAGGGAATCAATGTTAGTGATGGGAAAGCAGATTTTGGTATAACATTGAAACGAGAAAGAGAAGAGGTGACAACACTCACTGATCACTCTCTTGCTCCCATGTCTTTCTAAAAAACATGTGGGAGGAGGAGCAAATTGAGGGGGATAGCCTGGATGGAGAGATGCTGTAATGAGCTAAAGCTGTCTTGGACTGAGGGAAGTTAGGAGGATGCCCAAGTCAAACTTCAGGGACTGGTTTCAGAGCCATATTTGGAGCAGCAAACACAAACTACCCTGGTATTTGGGGACATCTGGTCTCGAAGCTGATCCGGTTTCTGAACTTTTTTATCAGCTTCCCAAAGACTGCAGCATGAGGCATTTGGCAGGGGAGAGCCAGAGATGGAAGGCAAATCAGAAGCGCTTTCCATGCCGGCCACATGAGCCACGTTGCTTGTCACACTGATGGATCAGGGCCGTTGGATGTAATAAAATGCAAAACAATTAAATGGCACGTGACTCTGGGAGGGGGTAGGTTTACTTTGCAGGATTTGCATCAACATTTTCTTTGGCTCCCATCCAGGCAGCTCAGCACCCCTTCGAGCGGCTTAAACAAACCCAAGTTTGAAAGCAAAACTCTGTCAGAAGTTCTGAGTTTCTCCCAGCCCAGCACCAGGGGGGGACGGTAAATGGCACACGAGGGCCACAGATCTTCTCTGGAGGTCTCTGCTCTCTTCACACACGTGAGGAAACTCACAGCAGTCTTCAGGTGGCTTTCTGAGCCTTGTGACGAAGATTCAACGCAGCCCTGTGCAATCCAGTGCCAAGCTTTCTGGACAGGGCTGCAATGGGGAGATAAAGCTCAGCTCCGCCTTCACTCCTTTGCAGAGTTTAGAGGAGATGCTCACACTGGGGATTTTGGTCAGCACAGTCAGGAAGAGAATGTGGGGGGACCCAACTTTGGGTCCAGATGTGCCTCCTGATGCCGAGCAGTGGATGGATGATCTGGGGCTTGACTTCAGACTCGTTAATGACAGAAGTTCTGATGCACAGATAATAAGCAGCCTGGTGCATATTAAAAACCAGCTACAGGTTTGTTCCAGCAGATAGTTACGATTTATCTCTTTTACAGCCTGGTTAGCAAGCGCTGAGCAAACTTTTTTGTTCCCTGAAGTTCAGAGCAAGCTGCTGGCTCTCCCTAGTGACAATATTTTGGGCCTTGTGATTATTTTATGTAGAGTATTCTTGCAATTAACCCCATTCCTAAAAGCCTTTCTGTTTTGATGAGGTTATTTTCATAGGGTGCAAGCTGAAAGGGGGCTGAGACAGCTACGCACACGTACCATAATCATATTGGAGCCATTTTTGTTCTTCATCTGCTTAATGTCATCTGCTCTGCCAGAGTAGCTCAGGTCCTTCAGGGCAAGCTGCATTCCTGATTTACTGTCCCTGTGTGCAGCTCTGGGAGGGAGGCACTGCTGGGCTGGACTCAGCCCCCCTGCCCTCCTTGCTCAACCACCTCTGCTTTTACAACCCCTCGTTAACCTCGTGATAACCATTAACCGTTGTCAGTTGCTGCTTGTTGTTCAGCAGTCTCTGTGGCTGTTTAGGGGGAAGTGAATTGGAATTTGGTTCTGAATCAAAACCCTGACTTGGATTGACTCAGCCCTTCGGAAGAGCAAGGAGGTTTTATCCAGTGACTGGAGTGAGGAAGAGTTTTCCTGGAGGCAGGGCCTTCCTCGCTGCTGGGCTCACACCCTTCCCTGGCACATGAGGCAGACACTGCTCTGACTGCTGCTGCTCCCACCTGAAGTTTTGGAGCCTGGATCCCTCTCACACATATGTGATCAAGCTGTGGATGTGGAGTGAGCTCCAGCCTTCTGGAAAAGATGCGTGGAGAGGGGGTTTGCATCATGTGTTCTGTGTCGGGCTTTTTCACTTCTCAGTCAATAAACAAATGTAAAATTCTGCCTCCAGAAGTCCCTACACCTCAAAGTCACAAGTGATGGACAAGAAGAGGCTGGAGTTAGGGGATGCTGGTGTCGAAACAGATGAGTCTCTTCTTGCTGTCCTGCTTGGTGAAGTCATTCAGAAACTTGCTTCATCCTGAAGCTGCGTGGGGGAAAAAAGTTCTGTAGCCTGAGGGGGAAAAGTTTAATTTTTTTTGTTTGTCCCCACAGGCACCACAAGCTCCTTTCTCACCACCTCTGCCTTCCCCTCCACCCCTTTTGTTGCTAAGGGAGCACCGGAGAGTTGTGCTCTCACACTTCAAAACACGCCACCAAAATTCATCTCTCAGGTCCTCCTCATTTTTCTCCACGTTCCCTGAGTGCACACAGATAGTTAACGACCTAAAACTGTAATTGAAGCAATTACTTTACACCGAGGCGAACACAGATGTTCAGCACCCTCCCAGAGAGGCCCTCAGTGCATTTGCTTAATGCTTTTAATTACAGTTGTTAATATGACAGATTGATAAGACACTTGACAGCATCTGTTTAGGTTGGGATGTTCTTGTACCCTGCAAATGCTCCAGAGATGCAACAGCCTGCCCAGGAAGCAATGTTACTGACTCAAACCATATCCCAGGGCATTGCATCAGCTTTAAAATGACTTTTTTTTCCCCCTGCTCTTTTCAACAGGGACTTTTTCCTCCTTCACCTCCCAGCGCGAATGTGGATGTATGAGCAACAAACAGCAGTGGGAAAGGAAATGCAGAGAAACCACACAACGATTTACTGGGGCTTTAGGAAAATATTATCATTCTTAATGTTTGTCGGCATGTGGCAATTTTCTTTGAACCGGGGATAGTTTAAATTCCTTCTTGCTTTGAAGACTTAATTTTCTCCCATAAAGATTATGGAGACTGTCTTGGACAATTTTAGGACTTAGGCACACTATTTGCTGAGCTCAGGCATGTTTTGCACCGTGTATATTTTATTTGCCACCTGCCAGCTAGTGTCCACGTTTTCCCAAAGTCTCCAGGTCCTGGATAAATCCTGAGCAAAGCCATTCTCTCTGGCCCACACCCTGTGTTGGAGGTTCATGGCCCAAGCACCCACAGTCAGGCAGACACAGCTCAGAAGCGCCCTTTAAATAACATTTCCAGGAGCAGTGAAAGCCCCAGGCTTGCACACAGGGACACCTGTGAGTAAATCTTGTGAGGACCATGTGGCAGACAGATGCCTGGGTGACAGGGTGTCTGTCCTGCTCATGATGCAGAACCCCCACCCCAAGCTCAGTGTGCTGACAGGCAAGTGAGGCGTGAACCTAAAGAAAGAAAATCTTAGAATCACTAAAATTGAAAAATACCTCCAAAATCATCAAGGCCAAACTTTAATGTCTCTGTAACTCTGATTAGAGGTGGGCCAGGGTTTCACCCACTCCCTGGTTTGGCCATGATGGAACAGGACAAGGAACCTTTGGAAGTGACATGAGGAATCACTCCCAGCCCTGGGGACTGGGTTACCAAGTAGAAGATGGAGATGAGGCGTGAAAAAGCGTGTCAGTGTAAAATCACAGCTCTTTGGTTAGGAGGGGAACATGCTGAAAAGGACTAATAGATGAAACCCGAGGCAGACAAATTCAAAATAAAGCCTGTAGACACAGCAGCCATTGTAGAGCATTTCTGAATGACTGTTGTGCCTGTGTTTGTGTCTGCAGACGCTTAAGCAGAAAGGGATTGTTGTCTTTACTCACACACATTCCCTCGCCCTGAGTTAACTTCCTTGGGCAGAAGAGTGCCCAGAAATAAACTGTCATAACCACTGAGTTAAACTGCCAAGGGGTGGTGAAGTGTCCAGCTCCAATGTCTTCAATCAGGGCCGGTTTCCTCCTTTGAAGATACGCTTTTGCCAAGCACAAGTTGTACCTCAGTCAGACGCCGGTTATTGGACTTGATACGGATGAAATCTAATGGCCCATGAAATAAAGGTCAGCAGAAAAGAAAGATTATTGAATGGTGTCTTCTGGCCTCGAGTATATGAGTCTGCAAAAGGTTGGCAGCTCGTACCCACCGTCATGGTGCTTTTCATGGTGTCCTTTGATAACGGGATTAGGGAGTACCAATATTAGTTCAAAAAAGCTGCTGGAAAGTCTCTGACATTTGGTCATTACCAGCCTTCAGTCACTATTGATTGGTGTCTGTGCTGGAGCTGGTAATCCAGCCCAGGGAGGGATCCAGGGGGCTGCAGATACGCCGGGGATCGATGCCGAGGTTATGATCCGACGGGATGCTCTTGGCACTGCTCTCTCCGGTGCTCGTGGTGGGACCCTAAAGCTTGCCCTGGGTATTTTAATAAACCAGTCCTGATTTTTGTGGGTTTTTTTAGCAGGTTATCCTGCCAAGCAGCTTGGCAGCTTTCTCGTCTCTCAGAGCAGAGGAACCACCATTTCTCCTCTCCCAAAGCATTTATTGTCGGAAGCGACCGCCCTGCCTGGAACAGCCTATCCCGAGCATGAATATTTCATGGGACTGGTTTTGGGGAGATTACTTATGGTCGAGTTTTCAGGGCCAATAACTAGATTTTTGTGACCATCAGCACTTTCTTTTTTTTTTTTTTTTTTTTTTTTTTTTTTTTTTTTTTTTTTT
>NW_020955479.1:621293-631989 GCF_003031625.1 Empidonax traillii
GTACGGGTACAACCAAGGTCTTGTGCTCTTACAAATACCACGATAAAAGTGTATTAGTTCATAAGAATACTTTGAAATATTTAAGAGAGCATCAGCGGGAGATATATATACACATGTATATGGATAAAACTAGCATTTTGTGAAGTGTGTGGGAAGGAGAACATTTGGGAGTCAGCACTTTTCCTACCAACTACATTAAGTGCACCCAAGGGTGAATTTTTTTATTTATTTGAATTTTTCTTTAGAACTACCCCCTACAGAGCTTTGGATTTGAGGACATGAAAAATAACAACAAGCTTCACAAAGATACAAGTCACAAAACCCCTGCTGATGCAAAGAAGGTGCTGAGCCTGCCCAGCACCTTCCTTTGGACATAGTTGGGGAAATCTGATCCCAAAAAGCTGAGATTCCTTCTCAAAACAGCCAGACCTGCCTGGACCTGATGGCTGGGATGATTGTAAGCTTTTCCTGTTGCTTCCATGAGCCATCCCACCACAGTTGTCCCACCCCCTGTAAGAGAGACTTATTTTCAAGGTGAACATTCCTATTTAATGGGAAGCACCTTCTTCCTGTGAAAATCAGTTTGAAACATCCCTGGGCTCGAGTGGTGCAGAAAGCTTTGACAAAATATTTGAACTATGTTTAGCTCCTTGGATAAATCTGTCTTGCCAGAAATATAACCATTTTGATAAGCTCTCATTTGGAGAAATTTCTCATCTTCCTCTTTGCTCCCCAAACAGAATAATTAATAAACCAGGAACAGAGAAGACTACACTGGCATCCCAAACAAGCCTCTCCCTTGTCACAGGAGGGTAGCTTCTCTCATCTCTCCTATTAGGATTACTCCTTTTTAAGAAATCAGCAAATTTTTGTGAGGAACTTGAATCAGATTTGTCCTGAAGGTGCAGTCAAGGAATAGGTCACAAAACAAGGAAGAAAAGCTCTGCAGGTTTTGTCCTGCAGGAGGATGGCCAAATTGCCATTTTCCCTTTCTCAGTGGGCTGTGAATGGTGCCAGTGGAGCTTCTCCTGGTGGCCAAGGATGAGAAGTGTCACAGAAACAGCCGGTCTGGCTTCCTTCTGCCTTTCCTCGGCAACCAGCCAGGAGTAAGACACTATTTTTTAACCCTCAGTCTCTCATTTCCAGGGTATTTTGCCTTCCCATTAAGCAGTCAATGGCCTGTCCCACTCTTGTCCAGGTTTGTCTTCCCTCCTTGCATCACATTTGGGACAATCTGGGCATCAAGGTCCACGAAGAACTCTCAGAAGTGACCCTGAGATCTTCCTGCCCCTCTGCTGTGTTTGCTCATTTCCTTCTCAGCTCTCTTTCTATTGCTTTTCAAATTAAGGTGCACAGGAAACCAGAGCAGTTTCTGATCTCTCCTCCACCTAAAAAATTAGAACATCAAAACCAGTTTTACCAGCAATAAACGAAGCCACTTTGAAAAGTGAGGCAAAGGGATCTATCTGGAGTCAGTAAGACATTGTTAGGATCTCTTTGATCGGGAGCCTTAAATGAAAATTATCAAATGGCGCTTTAAAACATACACCCTTTTGTTTGATTAGCCTGCTGCAGATAACCTTTATTAAACCTGATCTAAAATTACAGCCATGCACTGGTGGTTCTTTGATGCCTTGGCTGTTTCATTTCCTGTTTATACTATGATACACGTTGCACTAGGAGATAAAGCACTTCTGAAGGATATTAAGACATGAAAGTCCCTTGGCTATTTGCTGGCACTGTTTTGATGTTTTCTTGCTCTCTAGAAATTAGCATATCCTTTTCAAAGACTGCCTCTGATGAGAGTAATCCTTTGCCATGATGTATTTGCTAAAAGTCATAAATGATAGTATATTGTGTAAAGAAATGACACATAAAAGGGACGATGCTAGATTATTGATAATGAGGCAACTTGTGCAACTCTGCTTTTGGCTTTTATAAAACACATTTTTGACACCATAAATACATTGAGCTTATATTAATGAGGATTTAATACTTCTGAGATTTTAGAAACTTGCTTAGAACAACTTTTCAAAAGAAGGTTTTTTTGGGAAGTTTAATGTTTTCACTAATTTTGATAAGATATTCTGTTAAGCACGTTTTGCTGCCTTCATAATGAGGAATGATGGAAAGGTTTTTAGCACGGCTTTGCCAGAATTAAACTGTGCTAGAATATTTATTTTATTAATTTGTATAGTGTCTATTGCCATAGAAACGAGGTAGATTAATTATGGACATTTGCAACAAAATGTTACCTCTCAGAAATAAAGAATTTTGACACACATAAAAGCAAAACATGAGGATCTGATATCTGAAGGTGTAAATAAGTATCGCTCCGTTGAAGCTTTGAAGTGACATTGATTTACATCACCAAAAGATCTGTCTCCTGTTGTCACTAACAAATGACCTGAGCGTTTTCACAGAAGAGAAAGCCATGCCTGGATGACCTAGAAAATAAGGACCAGGGTGTTGGGATGACAGAGGGAGAGCAACAAGGGCTTGGAGATCTTAGCCAGTCTCTTTTCAAAGGCACTTCCCTGAGACTTTTCAAAGTGCTTTGGGTGACAAGCTCTAAGTTAGACTGTAAAATTTCTGCAACTGTGTGAAAATCATCATAATATTTACTGAGTTGTCTTTGCACAAACACTCTTCCATCACTCTCACTTGCTGACATGTGGTAGCACAAGATCTGGGCTCTGATGGAGGTGGCCAGGCGTGGTGGCATCACTGGCTTCTTGCCATGTGGTGACTTTTGGTGGAGTGTGATAATGATTTTTATCAGTTTTTTTTTCTGTTGACATATACAGAGAACTGAATTTTGTGGTTTTCAAACTGGGTGACCAAAGTTACATGCCTGAGGCCTTGTGTAACACCTGAGGATGAGGATTTTGGCACCTAAATTAGCAAGCAGAATTTGCAACTCTTGAATACCTGAGCTCACCCTCCCAAAAATCCAGTCCCTTATCTGTACACCTTCACGTGGAGCTGAGCCCTCACCTGAGATATCCCAGGCTGATAATCCTGCCCTCAGGAACCAAAGATCTCGCCTGATACTCACTGAAATCAATGGAACAATTGACTGTGGGTGGCTGCTCCAAGAAGCCCTGAAGGCATAAAGGTCCCAACCAGCCTGGGTTGAGAGGTACAGCCCTGCTGCCACCAGCACCCTCCCAGTAGGCACCAGCAGGGACCATTTAGAGTTGCCACCATTCCACTCAGCACAGGGCACTACTCTCCCTCTCTGTGCACCTCTCTGGCTTAGGGCAGGAGCTGGAGCTTTATTAGTTCAGGTAAACTGCAGCAGGAGATGAGAGGAAGGAGCAATTGGAAAGGCAGAGACAAATTATACCTGCACTGATGAAAGCCACCTTAACTGCAGTAGGGCTAAGACATTGCCAAGATGATTGCCAGTTAAGCATGTATTAGGCAAATCTCTCTCCTTCCTTCCAGCTAGGCCTCCAGTGGAATTGCCTTCGCCTACAATTTACTGGATTGAAAGTGCCTTGAGTGACAAAATTACTTTTTTTAATGGCTGCAAAAAAAAAAAAAAAATCACAAACAGTTGACAATTCAAGAGAAAAAAGACTTCTAAAAAATTGATAGTGTTTTTTTTTTCTGTATCCTTGTCAGAAAGTCTTTCAACTTCCCTCTTGGAAAGCAGAGACACGAAGAAGGTGCTGGGAAAAGGATTTCTGCACGGGCACCTGCTGTTATTGCTGCAAGCAGTGACAGGGAGCGAAGGCATTTAGGATTAGTCCTTAAGAAATGGTGATTATCAGGATTCCTTTCTGCAGGACCTTTGCTCATTGGCCTGCATGCCAGCCTGTAACAGGATTTGCAGGACTCCAGCCAGCTGCTTGGGGAACGTGTCCCATTCTGGTGCTTTCCTGGAGTATTCACGGCAATGAGCATGGCTCATGAGATCAGCCCACGCCTGGAGAAGGGTTTCCACCAATTTGGGGTGGTTTCACTAAAATACACGCAAGGCTCACGCTGAGCTCACATCCTGACCAAAATAAAAAGAAAGGCAACGAGCAGAAAGCATGTGATGCCCTCAGAACGAAGGGATTTGGGCTTTCCTGGAGGTCCCTGACAGCCTCCTGCCGTCGTCCATCCATATGTCTCCATGGGTGCAAGGCTGAGGAACCAGAGGCTGCTGCAGAATCCATCCTGACCCAAGAGGCAGCTGTGAGAGCAAGGCCAGACACTCCCTGCACTAACGGCTCCCTCCAGGAGCCACGGGCCAAGGGCCCTCTCCTGCCAGCACGTCACAAGACTGGTGAGTCACAGGAGGATCACAAAGTGTTGTTCTCCTAATGGAGCTTTAATAACAGCCGGTGTCAAGGTGAAAGCACCTGTAAATGAGACAGCACAGGGCTTTGCAGCCTGGCAATGGCACTGCCGGGCAGGTCTCGAAGGTCCCCAAACTTCCATCAGCAAATCCCTCTGTCCTCCTCGTCCTGCTGCTTTACAGCTCCAGGCACATTCCCCTTCTCTTTCCCAACGCACAGGTAATGCACTCAGGTGAATGCTGCCACGTTCACCTGGGCCCTGCCAGCCAGGCAGGAGGTCCATGGACAGCAACAAGACCTCACTGAATAACCACGTCTAAAACTGCCCATTCAAGCTCCGGGGGGAGAACATCTGCTCACCTGAAGGTTTCCCTGCCCGTTTGCTGGAGCTGACAATGCCCTTCACTCCTCCCTGGCATGCTCAGGGCTGCATCCCAAGCACCCAGGCACTGTGAGATTTGATGCCAAAGGTGACCTTTCCCTTTGGAGTTCCTCTAAAAACCCACCCAGCACACACCCCCCCTCCTCCCGTTGTTTGTCTCCTGAGCATCTTTAGGGTTTGATAATGATTTCAGAGGTGCTAAGCTGATAATCATCCACCTCAGCTACTCCACACACTTTGTCAGGCACGGTTGTAATGAAAACATGAAGTGTAAAGATATCCCCTTCCCAAGGTAATGGAAAACCTGAGTGGAGATTGACATTAGAAACAAGATAGGAGGAGGGAGAAGCCAAGTCAAAAGGAGGAACATCTGGTTCCGTTTTTCTTTGTGAAATTATCTCACACTGACCAAGCAGTACCTTCTCTGAAGTATATAAACGCTGAAGACACACACACATGGTTGTTATCAAATGGTATTGTGCAAAATTAAATTGGCTACTTTATGGTGAAATGGAGAAGGAAAGCAGGCATTTCAAACACATGCGTGTCTCTCAGCGAGGTCTGGAAGCGATCACGATGCAAGGATGGCTACTTTAAAATATCTACAAATAGTTAGGGCCATTCTGCGAGATGAATAAGCTGAGGCTGAATTTAATAAAGTTATCAAGGCCATAATAACACAGGGGCCAGTGCCTGAAACTAATAAGTGGTTTGGTGAGCATGAGATAGTTCATACGTGCAAAGCATTCCTCCAGCGCTGACTTGCAGGGGTGGAGCAGCGTGCCAAATTCCTCTAACCTCACCAAGATGGGCTGAATGGCTGCCCTTAGGCCAGGCTCAGCAGAGCCAGGCTGGAGGGGATATTTTTGTCCAAGGGGCAGTCACAAGCCCTCCAGTGAACAGAGTTGGTGGGTCCCCCACAGCAGGCATGTGTTTGTCCTTAGGACTGGTGCTCTCCATGCCAGTCAGCAGCAGGTTTGTGGTTTAAGGAGAGAATCAAAAAAAAAATCTTCGCCAGAAACAATCTGTCACGTCAAATTTTTATCTAATGCTTTTCATCAGTAGCTTCAGGGCAGGTTCCTCAGGGCTCCAAACTCACTGAGCATCCTCAGCCACAGCCAGGAGTCCCTGGAGCTGGGAGGGACATGGGGACTCAGCTGGACTTGGGTGTGGAGAAATCTTCTCCTTTGCATTCTCCGAAATCGAGATTTTTCCGTTTGTGGAAAATTCCACATATCTGATTTTTGTTTTGTTTTGTTTTGTTTTGCTTCTAATTCAGAGGAATATTTCAGATATGAGAGATTTTCTCTGGACTAGAAATTCCCGTTACTGCTCATGTCGAGAGGAAGGCTTTCAGTTTTTCTACCAGACCGGTGGCAGAGCAGGAAACAGGGCTTGATTTTCCTGAATTCCACTCCAGAGATTGGAGCTCATCAAGCCACACAGTCACTGCAGGACTCTTGTTTGGATAGACCCACCTTTCCCACTGGGCAAAGAGTAAAGCAACAGAAGTAACAACCTTACTTATTTTGTTTTTCTTTTAATTTCAGCTTCAGAAGCAGAGACCCAGGAGCAGTGTCGGGTTGGCTTCGGGGAACACAATTCTCATTCCTTTGAAAATTCTCGTTCTGCCGGTTGGGAGTTTTGTTCAGCATTTCCCTTCCCAGCTGGCATCGTGGGGCTGAACTTTCTCAAGGTGTTGAGTGTGTGGAAAGAAGAAAAAAAAAAAAAAAAAGGCAGATTTCATCTAGCTTGGATTTACCCGGGGAGTGATTTTCTTCCAGAGATCCTAATCTGAAACCGCTTCTTCCAGCTCCCTCCCATAGTAGTTTACAACTCCTGACGTATGTACACAGGGATGGATTGTGAATCTGGGAGCACCAATGGGGCTGGCCATGGGCTCAGGGAATGGATGGATTGGCATTTTGGATTATGAGATTAAGAATCAGGTTTATTCCAGCCATGTCTGTGCCTCAGCCACGCGGTGAAAACCACAGCATTAATATAAAAACCATTTAGGCAGAATTTACTCATCTATCACCGATTTTGCCAGGCAAGAGGAGTTTAGCTGAGCTTCTGGGCATCTCTCAGAGCTGGTTCTGTGGAGATTAACTTTAAAACTCTCCACCACAGCCCTCTGTAAAGGTAGGAGAGGCAGCTGCAGACACATCCTTTGGAGGGAGCACCTACAGAGGAGATTTTCAAATTGCTTTGGGAAACATAACTCTGAGCCCCAAGTTTCAATGGAAATGCACTGAAGAAAACCTCAAAAAGCAAACTACAAGCTCCTCTCCCAGATTTCCTTTTCCTTTCATGGCGCAAATTAGAGAATACCAACTTAGTGGAATTGCAAGCATCTAAGAATAGCTTTGATTTTCCTAAACATTTACAATTCTGTTTTATGTACATCGTCAGAAAAGGAGCAAGGAAATACAAAATGTAAATCTTTAAATGAACCTGAATACCAAGGAGACTTTACATATCTGCTTGGAACAAATGGGATGTTGCAGCTAAATCTCAAACAGGGGAATCAGAGAGTTTCAATAGCCGTGGATGCGCTGAGCATAATCAGACATGGGATGTCTCGTGTAGGGTCCCTCCCTCCCTGGCAGGTTAAGAAAACTGTTGTAACTTGCTATAAATTTTGCTGCCTGTTTGGTTTCATGGCTCCCAGAGCCAGAATTCCCATCTCCATTTCAGAGAGCAGCAACTACTTGCTAAGCTGGATGTCAAAATCCTCCCTGGAAAGGGGCTGGGCAGGGCAGGGGTGATCCATGGATACTGTCCCCATGAAGTGGGTACTGTGCAAGGTCTAATGAACCCAGGAGCTGTGGACCTGAAAACACCTCCAGACATGGAAGATCTGCAGGAATTCTGGAGAACCTGTTGGGTACCTTTGATAAAAAGTCACATTTACAACAGGGATATTGTTCTTGGTTGCACTGCGATGCTGAGAGAAAAGTTGAATCTGGGAGGAGGCATTAGCCCTTTCCTCAGCAGGACAGCCCTGACAGAGCAGAAAGCATTAAGAAAGCAATTTAAAAAACATAATGCTCAGGAAGCACCTAATTTTACCGCCAGCTGGGTGTTAAATTAATTGTGTGCAGGGCGAATGTGGCACGAGATGGAAAAGTCAGGCTGAAAACGTGTGTGCTTTCCAAGGAGCAGGTTTGTTCCTCTGTTGAAAACAAGGAGTGTATCTCGGGGAAAGCATCAGGTGATCAGTGAATGATACCATGATGGATTAGCCCAGAGAATGCTCAGAGGTCAGGAGCAGGTTATAAGTGTCTCCAGCACTGAGTTATGAGCATGTTGTTGCCATCAGCGTGCACGGAGAGGTTCCTTTGGAAGCGGGAAGGAGGCTGCCTATCGATGGGCAGAGCGGTGATTCACTTGTCTCAGCAGACTGAGGAAACACACATTAGTGAAATCGTGGAGACCGCAGAGCCTGGAAAGTGTTACCACTCCCATTTTCTCACTAGGTAAACTGAGGTCAGAGATGCTTTTTGACTTGCCCAGGGTCATGCACAAATTAGTGGTAGAGCGAGAAACAAGACCTAAAAGACCCCGTTTCCTTTCATTGCCACAGCGTTTTCCATTGCAGATGCAGAAATGTTTCAGGCCTGTTGTTCAAAAAGAATCCATTACCCAAGTCTACAGGACTTGTATCAACCTCAAGAGAGATCAAATAGCCTCGTGGTGAAAAAGCATCCAAGAACAGCTGCCTGCCTGCTGACTGGTTTTCGGGCTGCGATTCCTTCAGTAGTGTCGTTGCTGGTTCCCACTGAACACTCTTAATTTAGATTGATGGAGCCATTCTGCAAAGCAAGAAACTTTCACTCACAGATATGCAACTTCTGTACTTGTTCAAAACAGCCAGAAATGTTATTTATGCCAAATTTACAGCTCAAAGCTATCAGCTGCTAAAGCCCCTCCCTGCCTGCTCCTTCTACCTTTTTTTCTTCTTCTTCTTTTTTTTTTTTTTTTTTTTTTTTTTTTTTTTTTTTTTTTTTTTTTTTTTTTTTTTTTTTTTTTTTTTTTTTTTTTTTTTTTTTTTTTTTTTTTTTTTTTTCCTGGTCAGGCTCTTGTTTTGGAAATACCCCAGATTGTAATAATTTTACTTGTACCGCGTTACTTGGCTTTGTTCATCTACTGATGAAGTGCCAGCCCTGAAGTAGTGCCAGATGAAAGTAGGCATCTTACAGCACTGAGGGGAACTTTCCTGAGATTATTTACTGGTCGAGTCACCCTGCAAGTGTCCTGAACGAGGAGCAGGTCTCTGCCCAAACACGGTGGGAAGAGCTGATGCACAGCAACCATCAAAGCCCAGGGAAGAGGCTGCAGCCTCAGCTGGACCTGCTCTGACCACAGCTCTGGCCAGGAAAATGTGCAGCAGCAAAGCTTCAAGGGAACCCAAACCCTTCAGCCCCCCAGCCTACATTTGGGGGTGGTTTGGGTTCCCAAGCAAGTCCATGTACAGTGTGAACCATCAGCACAGCCTGGGAATGGGGGAAATCCAGCCACCATCCAGCCTCATCCCACTCCAGACAACACTTTCCTCCCGGCTGGTTTGAGCTCTGGACTCAGGTTGGTTCAATTCTCAGGCCCAGATTCACTGCAAAGATCTGAGTCTTGATGAGCATTTTAACTAACTTGGCCCAAATTCCCAGTTCATAACAGAACACAAATCCAGGCCCTTTGATGTGGTCTGAGGTTTTGTAAAGAAAGGTTCAGCTGGCTCTCAAGTTGACTTTGGGTTTGGCTGTGCCTCCTGGGTCACTGCAGCCCGCGAGGGCTGCTGAGGGCTGGCCCAAGGCTGTCGCTGTCACAGCTGGGCAGAGGCCAGCTTTTGTCACTGCAGATTGGAGAGGAGCAAGAAAACAGTGGGTGACTGATGCAATTAACCCTTTGCAGGCAGCACACGATGATCTGCCACGAGTCCTTCCAGAAATTCCATCCTGTGATGGCCTCCTGCAAATAAACCACCCTCTACAACAGCGGGGTTGAAACAAGCAGATCATCTTACGTGCTTTTCTTGGTTTGGAGGTCATTTTAACAGTTTAAGTTCCGTCTTGGTAAGACTGTGATCTACTGGATTATGACTGCAAAATCTAAGTGCCACTGTTTTCTCCCGTTATTTTCCCTCTCACGGGTTTCAAGGTGTGGGTGCAACAACTCAGCAGAGAAGAAGGAATTTTTTTTTATTTTTTTTCCCTGGGAGAACATGATGGGCAGCAAGTGAAAGTGAACTGCTGGAAAGTGAAGTCCTTTTGGTACTTGTGCATGTCACACCAGCTTGCTGACCGGTAACTAGCTCGGTTGAAGTCTGGCTCAGCAGATCCAACTACAAAGACATGAAGTTTTGAAGGACTTCTTTCTTGCAAGAATATATAAGAATCCTTTCTAGGAGAGACTGCTTAAGTCCCTCCTGTGATCTCCCACAGTAGACCTAAAAAGTAGATTAGGAAAAGTAATAAGCTAAAGGAAAAAAAAAAAAACACCAGTGCTTTGCTCATTTATTTTATACATTAAGGGGAACACTGACCTTCGAGATCTCTTTTTTCCCTGGAATTCATGGTGATGAATAGAATGTATTCTGACTTTAAATGAAACGGAGTGCTTTGAAAAGACAGAAAATTAGCAACATATGGGCCAAAGGACCCAAAGAGATGAGAAAAAAGGAGGGGGAAGAAAATGAAGGAAAGTTTCAGATGTCGCTGTGATCCTGCAGCAGAATATTTTAATATTTCTGCTGTGAGGGGAGGTCAGGCCCCCTTTGGACATCCCCTGGCATCGTGACGAGGCCTTTCTGTGTGCAAGGCAAATAGAAATTACCCTTCCTCCACTGCAAATGCTCCTTTACTGACCAAACCAGCCATAGAGGAGGCTCTGACAGACAAGATGATTCTTCTCTTCCCCATCCCCTCTCTGCTGTCCCCCAGAGGTGCTTGATCATGTAGGATACAATCTCCCCTGCCAGATTCCCCAGAATCCTTGGAGTCCGTGGATTTTGGTCACTGGT
>NW_020955479.1:633162-634678 GCF_003031625.1 Empidonax traillii
AAAAAAAAAAAAAGGAAAAAAAAGTGCTCTGCTGTTGCACAAGCACAAAAACTGTTCTGTGCTCCCCCCAAACACCCCTAAGTCTGTGTATCCCCACATCTTGTGATTTATATTACACATCCACACTCGGATATTTGCACAGATCTGCTCTCACTTTGCCTCATCACCCTATATATTTTGGAGTCTCTAGTGAAAAATTACTTTGGGCTTTGCTTCTCCTCTTGGCCATTGTGAGGCTTTGCTTTTCCACAGGATGCACAAATATTTCTCTAAAAGCTTTTTTTTTTATTTTTGCAAATGCTGCTGATTCCTTCCAGAGCTTAAATCAGCAGAGTGTTAGAGCAATGAAGTAAATAGGAAGCTTGTGAGTGAAATACTCTATCCAACAGCTCTTGCAGTAATAGCATAAACCCCTTTTGGCATTAGCTGTGGCCCACTTTGGGGGAGGACAGGAGAGAAATTAAGCCCCTATAGGCTTTGGCTTCTGTGCCAGATCTGCCTACTAAGGTCCTGCTTTGTGTGAGGTTGTTAATGGCTCATGGATTATGGAAATCCTTTAGCAAATGGGCTCTCTGAGCAGCCCCATGTCTCATCTGGGGTGTTTTTCAAAGAGGAAGTCAAAGTCCTGGGATGGGGTTGGAAACGATGGATGCCAGAGCCAGCCCAACACGAACTCCTCCAGACGCTGGTGGGACCTGCAGGTTGGGACCAGGGTGGGAAGGGACCTTAAAGCTCATCTTGTTTCAACCACCCTTCCATGGGCAGGGACACCTTCCACCAGCCCAGGTTGCTCCAAGCCCCATCCAACCTGGCCTTGGACACTTCCAGGGATGAGGCAGCCACAGCTTCTCTGGACATGATTTCCCTCTCAGGCTCACTGTATAACCAGAGCAGTTATTTGCACTCTACCTGTTCTCCACCAGTTTCTCCTCTGCCTGCCAGGTCTTGCCCTGTGGGCCAGAAGGGCTCTGGGAGAGCGAGCGCCCAAGCCCAATGGTGCCTTCCTCTAGCTGAGGCTCCAGTGTGATAAATGTCCACTGCAAACCCTCATTCTCATCTTCAGCTGCACACCAAGTAGTTCCAGGAACAATGGACACAAGCCTCAGCTGGGCTGGGACGTGGTCATGCATCACGTCCGAGATGGGCTGGACCCACGTGAGCCTTTTTCCACCCGTGCCACTGGCTGCTTTCCCAGCTCCCCCTGGCCTCTTCACTCCACATGGAGCACGTAGCCCTAAGAGCAAAGCCCTCAGGTAATGATTTTTAGGGTCAGACAAACTCTGCCCTTTCTTTCCCCAGCAGGCACCACGAGGAGCCCCAACAGCCGAGCGCGGGGCCCTGGGGGCGACGTGCACCGTCCAGCACCTTCCAGCTGTGGATTTCAAGTGACATCACAAGCTTGTGGCTTCTTTTTTTTTTTTCTTTCTTTCTTTTTCCCCCCCCAATGAATCTTTCAAAATTCAACTCTTGTGGTTCCTTCCACCGATTTTGCTCCAAGAGATAAGGCTGGGCCTTG